>NC_073693.1:70898756-71102826 GCF_029784155.1 Uranotaenia lowii | reverse complement strand
CCCTCATCGCGATTTCTGAACTTGTTGATTTCATAATTGAAATAATAGATTCCAAGAACATAGTTGGTGCATTATTTCTAGATTTGAAAAAAGCCCTTGATACACTTAACCATGACAACTTACTGGCCAAATTCTGGTATCAACATATTTCAACAGCAATTTACTCTCATTAAATTACGCCAATACTAAATATGTATATGTTGTTTCGCTCATCGGAGAAAGTAATACCATCACACAGGGACCCATATATGAATCAGTTTGGCATACAAGAAGTACAAAGCTTCAAATACTTCGGTATATATTTAGACAATACTCATTCGTAAAAAAGTCATATAAAAAATTTAGAAAAAAGAATTTCACCTCTCTGTGGAGTGCTCTGGAGATTAAAACACTTTGTTCCTCGACATGTTCTGCTAAAAATTTTACCATGCATTCATCCTCTCAGTATTACACTAGCTCATATCAATTTTGGGAAGAGCATCTTAATCACATTTACAAAAACTACAATCTCTGCAAAACAGGTGTTTAAAAAAATATTTACAGGCTTCCCATGCTATATTCAACTAAACTCATTTACTCTTCCAGTTCTCATAACATTTTACCTTTAGTAGATCTTTGTGATTTCCAAACCAAACAAAATACATCAACTTACCCAATGAATTAAAAGAAACAAATAGTCGCCCAACTTTCAAAATAAAATTGCTTCCAATATTTAAAGAAAAACTTAGTCGATAAAACAAGTCGAACAAAACTAGTATCACAGATAACAAATAGCGAGCCCCGAACAAAAATGTGTTGAAACGTGTGTGAGAATACCAACCTAAGTTTCAAACCAATTTCGTAAGTGGACTAACATCCATAAGATGTCGCTACCAGTACAACATTTTTTTTCATTTTTTCGACACGCTTACTCATCGCTTATCTTAAAGGGGGGCAGTGCAATATATGACAGTAACACATTTTTTTGTGTAATAAATTTAAAAAACATCATGATTTAAAAAAATCAAACCATATTCCAATCACACTTAGGTTAGTATTCTCACTTAGGTTGGTATTCTCACACACGTTTTGAGCTCCAGCCTGAACTCTGTTCTCTATGCTAGTATTAAGATTTTCTAAATTGTAGCGTGCATCCTTTGTAAATTTTAGTTTAGAGGTAGAATGTTTTAAATTTTTTTTTGTGTAATTTAAAATGAATCTCTTAGAAGGAAATCTCTTTGCATTTAGATTCATAGTTTTTAGTTAGTTAAATTAGTATCGTCTAAAAATTAATAAAAAAAATAATAAACATAATAATAATAATAATTATAATAATAATAATAATAATAATCATATTTATCAATGACCCTTTAAAGAACTCAGAAAAATCATCAGTTTAACATTACATACCATTTTATTGAGATTTTGCCTTAAAAAGGTGATCGAACACGTCATAACCTTAAAACTGAACCTTTATGTAGGTACTCCAAAAATAATTACCACAGTATTAAAAATCTTCATCTTCTTATAGACCATCAATTTGAATTACTACTTTTATGTGAGCACTTGCATACACGCAAAATAATTCAGCAATATATCCTCAGGGATTTTTTACGCAAACTATTTTTTTTTTGCATTACATCGATTCTACGTGTGTCTTGTTGTTACTTAACATCTGGAAGAAAAATAAATAAAAAATATTTCCTAAAATAATAAAACCAATATGAAATTTATATATCAGGGAAAACCAATAATTTGACCAAAATAACCACTCCTATTCCCTACATTGTAGTGACCGGGCGTCCTTTTCTGAGGATATATTTCTTGTTTTTCGACACCTTATATTTTTTTACGCGTCTGTTCATATGAAATATATTTTCTTAACTGCTATATTAATCACTCTCACCAAAGTGCCTCGAAGGTGCTGCTCTCGCACACCTTTTAAATGACACAGAAAACTTCCGTTGGAATTAGTAACAGTCATTCGTTTTTTGGTAGGAGTCCTACCGTAGGACTGTCCGGGTGCAACAGAACACCAATTATGCAACAACGAACAAGGTATATTATTTTAAAAATAAATCATTATTTTTTCATTAATGCTTACTTTTCAATTCCTACAGCATTCCACGAACCAAACTGTGATGCAGCAGCTGCAGGAATTAAAGTGTTTTCTTAGTGTAATTTTAGTGTTATGTATATGCAAAATACTGTGAAAATAAAGTTTATTCACAATGAAATTTTGTTTAGTTTTGATCATTATGATTATCAATAAAAAAAAAAAAAGATTTCTCACCGTAATTTATGTTTGTTGCTTAATTTATCGGCCTTATCAGTGAAAAGTGATGTACTTTCTAGAAGGTACATCTTAAGATTATGAAATTTCATAGACGGATAGAAAGTAGAATAAATGAAAGATGGTGGAAATGAGCGTGTTGAATTTATTAGAAGCATTATCATCACATACCAAATTTTTGTTCGGCACGGGCCAAACACTATAAAGTGGTAGAAACAGATAGAGTTACATCTACCTCTACAAATTAGTAGTGCGAACGAACAACGTTCGCACTGCAACTTTCCGCTTTGAAGTGACCATTAGTTTATGTTTCGACATGATCTACAAAACACTTTGGGAACTTGGTCGACATTAGTCGACAATAAAAGAGCTGTGCTCTGGTTGTAAAAAGTAAAAGAAGAATAAATTATTAGAGTCTTCCTCTTTTGGATTGACCACCAACTAAAACAGACATGTTTTTTTTTTAATATTATCTGAAAATCAACCTATTTAAAAATTTGCTATAGTTCATCATTTCCTTGTGTTGTTTGTTGATCATCTCACGCTTGTGGGGCGAACACATGCTTGTGGGTCACTTAAAATTCATATGAATTCACAAATGGCCAAAATTCATTCCAGAAGTCACTTACATTTTAAGTGAAAACGATTTTCACTTTGAAAATCAATTGGATAAAAATTATATAGTTTTTCACGTAGTCGCTACATGCAGATTATTTTGCGTGTATATAATGACTAAGTATGATTCCACTTTGAGCTACACGGAAAAAACTTTTCACATGAACGCTACGTGAAAATGTACATGGATTTTTGCCACCATGAAAATCACGTGAAACCTACGTGAATTTCAGGTAGCAAACAGAGCTGGCGCAGCGAGCAGAATTCACGTAATTTTCATATGAGTTGTATGTGAAAATAACGTAGGTCGAATGTGAAAGAGATGCAAAAATTCACGTAGTGGGCGCCTACGTGAAAATCCAGGTGAATTTAAAGTTTTTATTTCGGCTGAGTGTATATTTACCTAGAACATCCATTACGATCCAGAAGGGTCGAAAGTGGTATAAACTTTAAAAATCATTAAAAAAAATGGAATGGTTTAATACATGGGTGGCCAAACCATGGCCCGCGGGCCACATGTGGCTCGCAACCAACTTTTTGTGGCCCGCGAAGCTTTGGAAAAGCCATGGTCTAAGAATTTAACGTTTTTCTTGGTCTGCATATATCATTTGGATAAATATATCTGATTCTAAACTAACTAAATTTAAAACAGAGATCTGAAAATCTTTTTGAAGTGATATAAGCCAAAGAGGTAAAAGTGTATAAAAACTAATTTCGAGAAAACATGCTTTCAAATTATTGGTTTTAGCCATTTTCCATATGGAAATTATTTTGTAAATTTCTTTCCAACGTAAAAGTATGAGGATATATTTATAAAAATCTAAAAAGTTTACTAAATATAATTTGAATTATCGAGAATCGTTTGGCATTATGAATTTGGCTCTTATACCCTTTGGCTCTGAGGGCCTTATATAATTTTACCATAAAGTATACCGTCACTGAATAAAAAAAAGCAATTAAATTTACAGTTTTCAAATTATCAAAATTGTACGGTATTTGACATATTATCTGGGAATTCCATTACACATTTTCCAACCTTTTTGCGATTGGGATTTGTTGACTACATATTTATCATTGGTATAAAGAGCATTCAAGCGGACTCTAGTTTTTATATTGAGGAGTTTGGATAGCCTCAGAAAGGTAGTAAGATCGTACCAAAATCATTTAAAAATCGTAAAAAAATCACCGAATCATATCAACATTATAACTAAAATAATACTTTAACAACATCTTCTACCATTCGTAACTTGAATGCTATTTTAACAACTTCGTTCATCCATCTTTGGTAACTTTTGCAAATATTGTAAAATATCGAAAGCTTGCTGTGAAATTTTTTTATTATTTGCTAAGCTTTATGAAAATTTAAACAACTCCAAATATATTTTAATTGGCATCTTGCTTCGTATTGATGTACAAGAACATCAATTATGAGAATTTAATCAGAATTTACAGTTGCGTAGTAGAATTCAACTAGATCCGGTTTGGTACTGACAAATCTCCCAGAAGATTTTTACCTATTTTTTTACTTACGAAAAGTTCTATGATTATTAAATTCGTATTCGTCCTGTTTTAAGAAAGCGTTCCCAATACACTTGTCAAGGTGAGATATTGGAAAATTTGAAAAAAAGTTGGATTGAGTTAAGGTTGAGCTCCGTTCTGTGAAAAATCAATATTATTATTAATATAACTAGAGTTTGTTGAAAAAGTATTTTTTTTAAAAGTCAAAAGGGAACGTTACTTTATTTCAACAATTCCATTCCGCGGTTTTTAAAATATATCTATAAAATTTTTCTAAGAAGAACTGTGAACTTGAAATCTTTGAAAAATGACGGTAATTTTTTTAAATATTTGAAGACTGTAAAATTGACTTAATGTCACGCCATTTGACATTTTTGGGATGAATAAGTCAAGGAGGTAATAATTGCCTGGAAAAAGTTTACCTGAACATAAGTTGGGAGGGATAATTTTGTGTAATATTTTCACTATCTTACAAATGGAGCAAAATTTCTAAAAATATGCAAGTAAAAAAAATGACCTATTCAGATGAATCTATACTAAGGTTGTCAGATTTTTTTCAGTACGTATCCAGGCCAGACAAAACCGGGCTATTTTATCTAAAATCCTGGCATAATCCGGGCATCTGTTTCCAAATTGTCTTTCAAAAATACGGGAAAATTTGGTCAATACACAAGAAATACTCAACAAAAATCAACCTTCCATGGTTTGTTTAGTAAAACAAGCTCAAAAAATCTCGTTTTAGAGGCATAAATCGAAAAAAACTACAATACAATTTTTGTTCAATTCGAAAAAATGGAAAAAAAATCCGAGCATTTTTCACTGAAATTCGAGCAACCGACCGAACCGGACTTCTTCCAAATTTTTTATCAAATATCCGGAAAAACCCGGATAAAATCGGGTAATCTGGCGAGCTTTATCTAAGCTTGATGTGACCAAAGAAAAAGTTTTTATTTTTATGGTGTTTTAAAAAAACTGTTATTATTTGTTTTATTTCGAATATTCCAGAACATTTTTCTCTTGGCCCGCGCGCCAATCTCATTTTTGAAATTTGGCCCGCCTGTTGAAAATGTTGGCCACCCATGGTTTAATATATGATCTGGCAAAAACACAACCAATAACGTCAATCGTCTCGAAAATTCGTCACCAGACTCCCTAAATCGGTCCTTATCGAAATATTTTGTACAAACAACTCTCTGTGGTTTGGTGTATGGTGAAGTTTTTACAAAATCCAGGCCATTTACTCAGCCCCAGCCGGAATGGAGATGGTTTTTTTTGTTGCTGTTGCTGTTTTCGCCAGCTTTCGTTTGTGTTCACGTGAAATATGTTTGTATCGTATGTGGGCTAGCATAGAATCAAACAATCGTAGTGGAATCATCAAATTTGGACAAGCCATTTGTGTAGTATGTGTCCCGCTTAAAACAAAAAAAAACCCTGGCTGGGGCTCAGTAAGAGGCCTGAAATTTGTACAGGCAGCAGCAGACATCATGCCACAGAGGGTTGTTTGCACAAAATGTTTCGATCCCGACTGATTTTAATCAAACCGACTGCGCGCTCATTCAAGTGATGTAAATCGTATTCCCACAAATAGAATTTCATCGCATTTGTACAAATGTGGTGTAGTCTTTGGTCCGCTTTAAGATCGGTGGTCGGGATGATTTCGTCCTGTATTTTCAACAGCTGAAATTACAGGACGATTTCAGGACAGCAAATCGGCTTGGGAAAACAACTGTCAAAAATTCCTGTGAGTTTGAAACGCTTTCTTCCTGAGATTTCTATGGTAATTTTGAATGGGTTTCCTGTACATTCGGGACTGTTTTTTTTCCAAAATGGTATCGTGCAAGAAAATTTAAAGAAAATTCTACACAGATTATGAGCTAATATTATTTATTTCCAAACATTCCATGCTAATTTAAGAATTTTCACACACGGCCATTGGAAGATTTATTCAAAAAGCACTGAGTACTGATGACAAAAACACGGATTATGAGAACTGTTGTCGGGAAGCAGTCTTCTTGAATGCATCATTCTCCCAATTTGTCACCGGAAGCTGAAGCGTCTCTGTTGCGGAGAGCTTGCTAATGAACATGCGTTGGCCAAAGGAATTGTCTGAGTGGTGCCACTCATGATTATTTGTTGTTCCATTGGCACCTCCGTTGAACTATTTGATACAGGTGCTCATCTATTCCGAGTTGAATACCAACGAAGTCGCTGATTTTGTTGCTTCCACTTTTGACATTAACCTTTCGATGAAAACAAAACAGAACAATTTTTAAAATAAAGGATTTAGGAAAAATGTTGTTACAACTCACTTGCAGATCAATGAGCTTTTTCTATCTTCGTTCGAAAATTTATGTACACCTGACTAAAGTGAACGTTGCAATGTCACACAAAAGAAAAGGATTGACTCCAGTGATTGAATTTTGCTGAGCATGAATTGATCAACCATCTCTCGCTCAACGCTTTACTCGGAAGCAAAGGTTGCTTTGAGGCAGCGAAAACGACAAAACCGATGATGCATACGCTCTCACATGGCCCGCCTTCAAGAAGCAATATACATTCGAGGCAGCGAATCCAAAAAACTAAACGAATGGCTCTCACTCATCTCCTGTTACATTCTTGAGGGAACCGAATTCAAAAGCAGAGATGTTAAAATCGCGAGTCTACATACTCGCACTTTGCCCTTCTTTGCAGAACGATTTTATTTCGTTAAACTCAATCTGCAATGATGCTATCTAAAGTTCAACTCGGAAAGCATCAGGAAGTAAGCTTCGGGTAAACTCGGCAGGAGTAAACAGCAATCGGGGGAAAAACATCAGCGAAGCAAACGAACAGTTCAGCGAATTAAAGAAAAAATCGTTTTCGTTCGGCAGCCGAACACATCAATCGGACAACGCATGGGGGCGTGGCTAAAAGTGATAGATACAAGGGAACGGGAAACGAGCGAGAGAAGGGTGCGAGGAATGTTAACTCGGTCCGTCGGGCAACGATCGCTCGTGAGCATTCGTGTACGGTAAGCTTCGTTCTGTTGTTTCATTGGTGTGATTTTATTCCTGCGAGGAGGGGAAAACATCAACTCGGAACTGTTCTCTTTGTTTTGTGTGCAATCACGTCATGATTGGAACGAAGATAAAATCAATCTGCACACAACAAGTTAAACTCGGAAAAAATCAGCCGAATGATTCTTTCCGAGGCGAGTTTAAACACCGCTGTTCAAAAGGCAGAGCAAACCCGAGTCTCCTCGTTTGTGCCTGGATCGAATACCCGAGGTTTTTCTGCTATTGCTATTATTGCACAGCAACCGCACGCAGGCAGCTAGTTTTTTCGTTTCTTTTCCTCCCCTCTCCTTGCTCCATACGTTGCGGGCCTATGCAATGCAATAAGTTCGGTTGTTGTCGTTGTTGCCTCAACCTTTGCGGCGAGGTTGAAGATGTTCTCCTCATCAAATTCAATAACGTAAATGAGTATGTGTGCTTCGTCTACTTCATGCATCATGTAGCGACCGAACGTTGAGAGAGTTCGTTCTGAGCAGCAAACGGATAGTGTCTCTCGGAGCAGATCCTCCTCATGGGGGGAGGTTTGAATGAATGTATATGTATCGTCTCCTGTATTACTATACGAGGCCTCAAAGTGTGTATTTTGAATGCCTCTGATGAGAAAATGGTTGAGGATTTCAATCACTGATTGACTCACAGTTGTATATATTGTGAATTTTAACAAAATATTTTGAAACGTCGGTTGTGAACTGTCAACAAAACACAGATTTCCGACAATCTAGTACTTCACTTTTCTTTGTCGGAAGTCCGAACTTCCGAAGTAAAATTTAGTGCTGGCGCGTTAATACAAACACGCGAAATCTGATGAGCTTGTGTGATACAGGCGATAATTCATCGAGAACCTGTGCATTCATCAACGTTTTCTCCTGGATTTCAGGAAAAGCCAGTCGTCACGAGATTCGGTCTGGTTTGAAAGTTCACCATGTGAACTTTTAATCTTATCATGTTGTTATTGAGATGTCGTGTTTGTGATTTTGTAAATATATTTGTGTGACCTAGAAAAATATAATTATTTGAATCATTGCATTACTAAATTATTTAATTTAATCTATTCAAAAATTTAATAGAATAGCAAAAAAATTAGCATCTCGATTTTCAGAAAAAATCTTCAAATCTTATTAAGAAACCGCTTCGAACTTACAGATCAGTTTAACAATTGTTTTTCTGAGCTTTTTTTCTGTCCCGAAATCGTCCTGTTATTTCAGCTGTTGAAAATACAGGACGAAATCTTCCCAACCATCTGAGAAAATTAAGCATGTTGGTTAAATCAATATATGGTGTGTGTGGTTTTCTTTAGCTGATATTTTTCAAATAAACAAATAATCTTTATAGGAATTTGGCAACCCAAAATTTCTCACTGTACATTTTCGGGGTTGGTGATATTCATAATATTGAATTAATAATAACTCATCAACTTTGTTCTTATTCTCGTTTATTGCTAAGGATGAAGACAGTCAAATGCATTTCTGGGATGGACTAGCAGTTATTGATGTGGATTTCCGGTAAACGCACAGCGTTCAACTGGTCTGTCTGTTTACTTGAAAAGGACGGCTGGAGCTGGAGCAGCTGCCACGTAGGGAGCAGAGTATGCGAATGGAGAGGCGGCCACATAAGGAGCCGAGGCGTAGGCGGCAACTGGGGCAATATTTCCGTGATAGGTCCTCTCGTAGACGGCGCCACCTTCGGCAACATAGGCAGCAGGTGCCGCAGCATACGCAGCTGGAGCGGCCACTAGCGGGGCACTGTAAGCCAGGACTCCAGGCTTTGGCTCAGCCGAAACCGAAGCGACGGCAATGATGGCGAATAGGCACACCTTGGAGGGAATTTCAATAAACTTGTTAGAAAAATGATTAGATTTTTTTTAAATTTGAACTTACAATTTTGAACATTTTGATTGGTTTGGTTGGACTACGAAGAATAGTGTTTGGATAATCTGAAAGAATGGAACTGATGACAATCCAATCTTTTACCGTCACTTTTATACTTCCCATTTCAAAATGGAACATTCTTGAAAATTCTTAACGGTCAGGAACCTTTTCTCAAGGTATTTGCACAAAATCGTGTGTCGTCTAAGTTCAATTGTGTGGGAGTATCAAAATCAGGGCCGGGTAGCCCGATAGAACATTGGAGGACACGCACGAAAAACGTATGCCTCACACGCGTGGACGTGACTTATTGCAGAGGACGTTTGCAAATCAACTTGCGTTGTGATTCATTGCGTTGATCATCAAGTCAATCAAAAATTTAAAAACACAAAGGTAGATCAAGAGTGACAATGCCAATGGCTTGAAAAATGTTTTGCTGTTACCTGAGCAAAATTCGAGAATAGAATTTGTGACAATGTTCTTAACGTCAAAAATTTGATCAATTTTTTTTGGTTTAAATTTAAGTTGTACACTTTCTATAATCAGAACACGCTATGCGACGCTGTATCAATCGCCTTTGCGATAATCTCATTCAATCACAGCCCAACCGATTTGCAGACGTCCTTCGCAATCAGTCACGTCCTGGCGCACGGCTCATGCGTTCCGTGCGTGTCCTCACTAACTGTCGAGCTCTTTTTTGTACTCCCACGCGGGATTGCATAACAAATGACTTAAACTGGTGAACGGAAGGAAGCTTCTGGACGATAAGAATTTCAAGAATTTTCAATTTCGCAATCGGAAGTATAAAAGAGACGGTAAAAGATCGGATAGTCATCAGTTCCATTCTTTCAGATTATCCAAACACTACACCTCGTAGTCCAACCAAAACCAATCAAAATGTTAAAAATTGTAAGTTCAATTTTTTTTTAATTATATTACTTTTCTAATCAATTCTTTAAAATTTCCTCCAAGGTGTGCCTATTCGCCATCATTGCCGTCGCTTCGGTTTCGGCTGAGCCAAAGCCTGGAGTCCTGGCCTACAGTGCCCCGCTAGTGGCCGCTCCAGCTGCGTATGCTGCGGCACCTGCTGCGTATGTTGCCGAAGGTGGCGCCGTCTACGAGAGGACCTACCACGGAAATATTGCCCCAGTTGCCGCCTACGCCTCGGCTCCTTATGTGGCCGCCTCTCCATTCGCATACTCGGCTCCATACGTGGCCGCTGCTCCAGCCCCTGTTCTGTTCAAGTAAATTGATCAACAAATGAGAAGGGTCCCCGCTACCGGATATCGTTCAAAAAACTGCTAGTCTTTCCCAAAAATGCATTTCACTGTTATCATCCTAAGCAATAAACAATGAAAATGAGAATAATTTGTTTTTTCACTTCGATCACAAGTTCAGCTTTACTACTTGGAAAAATACCTATTACCGTTAGAAATGAGATCTTTTATTCAAATTGTTATTTTTACTCAACTTTTTTTTCAAGGGAGTTCAACAACCAGAGTCATTCTTCCCTACTTTAAACTCAACATTCTGAGTTTTTAATGTTAAATGAGTATTGCTATTTAATTAATCGGTTTTATTGGTGAAAAGTGGTGTCTCAATTGAATATTTTTGTAGCTTTCCGGTAGGTAATGTTTTTTAAGGGAAGAAAACCTTTTTTCACAATACTTTTTTCTCTGGGATTTTCATCCTTAGGGATGATTCATCCCGAGAAATCACAATTCCAAGCTTTGTCCCCAGTATTGTGTCAACCCTAGAAGGATTTCGGATAAACTTCGGTTATGGAGATCTTAAAAATAATCAGAAAAGTTAAAGATGATAATTAAAGAAACTTATTCTAAACGTTTATTTAGCTGTTTATCGTTCACAAACAGATGCTGAACTTTTTTTTGTTTCGATTATAGTTGTTTTAACATCTTTAGTGTCATCTACGACTTGGAATTGAAAAACCTATCCGTTGTTCGGTAGTCGCTCTTTGGCTTAAAATTGTGACTATGTTGATCCCATTTGTTTACCAATCATCACCAGATTGTGCCAAGCAACGCAGATTGGTCCAGCAATACTTCAATAAACTAGAAAGAAATAGAAAAATTATTTATTTCTATTTATTCTAATCAAATTGTAAATCAAATGAAAATCACGTGAATATAACCGTCTGTTGACGAGGAACGTGCAGAATTGATGTTGAATCTTGAATTGAATCTATCGGTGTTGTTTACAAACAAGTGTGGGGAGGGAGAATTAAGCCTAGTCCACACCATGATGCCTCTAGATATGGTGGTCTCTCTTTGGCAAAAAGTAGACGAGGGTTGGATGCGGAGGAGGAGCCGAAATTTGACAGCTGGCTGTTCGGCTGGCTGCTGGCTGGCTGGGATGCCAGGTGCTCTGATTTTTTGTAAAACACGAAGTTTTGCCAATCACCAAGCTATTGCTTAGACAAAGACTTCGCCTTGATTTTTGCAAATATAATTCATAGAATCGAAACAAAATCTTCCGGCTGAGCTCCGGGCTGGTAAGCAAAGCTGGAAGAAGTTGGACCTATAAACGACGGTGCCAGCTTTGTCGGTAGCGGTGAATAACATTAATTTTGCATTACTTATGACAAATTTATGCTTATTCAAAACTTTTTTCTTTCAAAAGCTATCTAGAAGCAGCAGAAAGTCATCGAATCGGATGGTAACATGGCGAGGCGTTACATTCCATCGTCCGAGAAGCGCCCTTCTGCAGGAACATCCGATCTTCATCGAGATGAAAAAGCTGCTTCAGGAGGACCCCCGTCTGTTGCCATCGCTGCTCCAGAAGATCCAATCGAGTAATCCGGATCTGATGGGTAGCATTTGGGAAAATCAGATGAAGTTTTTGGTACTTTTGAATGATGGGACCGATGAGCTGAAATAGGAAAATAGGCGCAACGTTAGGCGCCTGAGCAGCATGACGATAAGTCCGATGAGTGGGTTGGGGAATCAGTTCGATCCACTGCAGACTGTTGATTGTCCGGAATGGATTGAGCCCCTGAAGGATTCTGCAGGTGATGCTGTCCAATTGCTAGTCATCCTCAAGTGCAGCAAAGCTCCAGCTCAGCGCTGCTCGTGGGTGGTGGTGAAGGTACATTAACTGAATATGTTAATATTGAAAAAGGCTTAAGCAGTATTTACATGATGCAACAGTTATTTGAAAAAAAAAATTCGAACCATAAAATCGTTTATCATTTAATCATGAAAATTATCAATAGCAGAATTTATAGCATTCCTTTAGCAGAACCGATTTACTTTTATTTTCATCCAACACTTTTCGATTGGAGGGAAACAAAATAGCTCTTTGGATAAGGTAACAAGAATAAGGAACAAGCAACATCCGGTTTAGGGTTTTGGTTGTTTGTTCCACCCTTTAAGATCCTTTCTATCATAACGGTCAATGAAAAGTTTTTCTTTTTCGGAACATACGGATAGACCGAACTGTATTGTAATTATATTATAAAAAAGTGTTTAGAATACAAATTAATTCATTGAATATACTCATATCATTGCTTTTTTTCCGAAAACTCAATTTAAATATAATAAAATAAACTAAACCCCAGTACGGTTTTGAATCTTTTGATCTTTCGTTTACGATTGGCTTGTGCACATACACACTTTTTTGCCATCTGATTTTTTATCTCTAACACCTGGCATCCCTGGACCCCTTTTTTCGTAAACACTACAGCCAGCTGTCAAAACTTTTTTCAATATGGCGGAATGGCGATTTGGCATATGAGATCACCATATATAGAGGCATCATGGTCCACACTAGGAGACGGTTCGTCTCGAGACGGTCTCAGCGTCTCTCATTTTCTTCGGGAGACACTGAGACCGTCTCAGGTTTCCAACAACAACAACATACAACAAAGTTCGTCTCATAACAAAAATCGCAGTTCGTGTTGCCAGGCTTTAAAAGTTGGCCTCATCGGCCAAAACGCGACCGCGCATTATAGCTTCCATTTAACTGGATGCTATAAATGCTTGCAGCCATTCGGGGGCATTCGATACAGTGGGACTAAAAAGAATGAATTTCAATGTGGGCGATATGAAAAAATTGAAAATTTAACTGTTGAGATTTTTGGAGAAATACTGGCTATCGATTGACATTTGCTTTGAATCATACCGTTTGTTAAATCTTTTAAAATATTTAAAGGCCCTTACATTTCTAAACTCAGGGTTGATTTTAAAAAGCTTTTACGGTCTAAAATAAATAAGTAGATTTAACATTCTTAAAAATGAAATAAAAATTTGAAAAATAATAAGCTACTAAATTTTAATTTGTAGATTTCCAGTACGCAAAATTGCTGATTAACATTCTATGAATGAATCAACGAGTTCTTGATTCACCTTACTGAATATTTCCTATTGCGCTCAACAGGACACAATTCAGCAATTTTGATGTAGTTTTATGTATCAAAATTCAAATACAATAAAGTGGGAAAATGAAAAGTTTTTTTTCTGAGGACTTCTTATCATAATTAAGATAAAGATAGATTGCCATAACTAAGAATAAAATTTCTTATTGAGCTTATTAAAATCCTTGGAATATTGTGTGCTGTCCTACGGAATCCTTCAAAAACTTAAAAAAAAAGTTGAATCTTTGTTTTCTGTGTTACGAATTCAAATTTGCGACCATGGTCTTCAAACCCGATCATTCAATTAAATAATTAATCCATGCTGGAAAACCCGTACTTTTAATCAATCAACCGCCTTAGTTGTTTCAATCACAGAAGAAAAAATAGATAAACAAGTGAATCTATTTTTGAATAGTTATCAAAAATTCAGTGTTTCGAATTTTTTAAATCTGAAGATGCCAAAATGTGACAAATTACGTTAACTTTTCAAAACGATTTTAAAAAATTTCGGTTACGGTTTTAACACCCCTATTTAACGTTTTTATGGCCATGATTTTAAAAAGGATATTTAAAAATATTTTCCTATTTGCAACATATACCTATCTAGCTTCTTACTTCAGCTTACCATAGGCACCATTTTTTTTTGATAATTGATTTACAGTCTTTTTCACGAAGAATATTTTTTCATTTTTTTTCTTCGACTTTGAATAACGTTAATATAAATAATTGAAGCTGAATATTGTCTAAGAATTGTGCAAACTTAAGCTATGTGCTGCACTGGCTGAACGGGAGACTCGCTTCCACTCTCGCTGAAGATCGTAACTTGACTGACAACCGCTTACGACACGACAGCTCAGCCGTCGTGTGTGTGCGTGTAGAAAGGACTATGGAGGGAGATTATCCATTCGGAATGGCCTACTAGCTGGGATAGTGCTATGCTCTCAATAATCGGCTACACATCTCCCCTCCACACCATAAAAAAACAAGTAAAAATCAGAAGAAACTCTTTATCCCAATTTTTGAATTGTCCCGCTAGTCCTGGGGAGGACTAAGAACACCCTTTCAGTTTATGTTCAAGCTTAACGTCAATCCCTCCACTTCTATCTAAATATCAAAGCCAATAGGTTAGCCCGGGACAGTTCTTCTGCCTAAAAATATCCGAAAATAAAGTCCACTTTGCTACATCTTTGTCTTTAAGAACCTTTATTTCTCAATGATTCCTACAAAAAGGTTCTAGCCTTTATTGTCCTTGCAGGCTTTTATAAGGCTCTTGTAGCTCTTAAGTTCCCTTGGAGTTGTCATCTGACAATGTTTGAGATAGGATAACCAAGGATGGGCAATTGCAAATCGACCAAACAAACTCGAACCGTTGTTCCCACATCCAGTTTACTGTAACATCGATTGAGAGGTCTGGAAATTTTACTATGGATACCACCAGAGGTTAAGGAAGGTCCTTAACTTATAACATAGCATTTGATAGATCTCAAATATCGTGGTTTTTTTAATAATCTTGACATTTCACCTTCACCTTCAATTCTTGGTTCAGATTTTTTCCTGGAACCATTTCCCACGTGTTTCTTAATACAAACCGCTTATTTCAATTTGGATTTAAAAATGACGAAACATTTAAACTCTATGAATTTAGCAACGAGATCTGCTCTCTGCATAATTGTGTATATTTGATAGAAGATATTTGTTTTGAACGACATTAACTGTCTCGATTCCTTACTTCCAAGAAACTGAATCGAATAATCTACAAACGTTCCTCTGGTGTTTGACATCTCACTCCAAACACAAAAAAAACATTGCTTATCTCAACTCGATATATTCTTCAAATGAACCTGTCGGATTCATCGATTGAATCTTCCGGACAACAGCATTTGGTTTGATACACTCGCGTCCGTTCACGCCAAAATACGTTAATCGACTGACTTTATCATCTCTCTCTTTCCTAACCGTTTCTACAAAAGCCTTTTACACGCTCACAAAATAACATTCAATTCGATGTGTATAATGATCAAAATCTATAACCATTACTTTGAGCTATTTAATTCTCCTACGGTTCATCTGTATCCTACAGAACCGTTCAGAACAATTTTAAATTTATTTCTCCAGATCTAATGTTAGTTCTTTAAGTGGACCTACAGAAAACTCTTCTTGGTCCTCCCGATCCAATGAAAATCCGTAAAGTGAACCTTCAGAACACTCTTCATGTTGGTCCTCCCAATCCAACGACAATCCGTAAAGTGAACCTTCAGAACACTCTTCATGTTGGTCCTCCCGATCCAACGAAAATCCGTAAAGTGAACCTTCAGAACACTCTTCATGTTGGTCCTCCCGATCCAACGAAACTCCATAAAGTGAACCTACAGAGCACTTTCCATGTTGGTCTTCCCGATCCAACGAAAGTTCCACATGTTAGGATTTTGGTAAAAAAAAAATACAGAGTTCGGTACCGGTTCTGTGTAGGAGTGTTGTTGGAAATCAATTAGAATATTTCTTAAAAAAAAATACGGAAAATAAAATTTAAATTCACATTAGTTGAAATTCAACTAAAACATCATTTTTATTTCAAATGGATTTTCTGTTTGACTGAAATTTACCAAAAAAAAAATAGAATATCTATCTCAAAATAGTGGTCCAAAAGGGGATTATGGTGCTGACAATTTGTTTTCTATTTTTGCATAAAATTCACTGAACGTACACGCTCATTTTTTTTTCAACCATTAATGACTTTTCTTGAACCATTTTTTGAGATTTTCGAAAGAACTGCGATAATTGTTGATTTTTAACCATGAAGTATGGTTCAATTTTAAGCATGACGGAAGTACTGACGAAAAATTGCGAAAATGGTTAAATTTCAACCGTAATATCAATGAAAAAACAGTTGCCATCTTTGGACGCATGTTTCACTGTTTGTTTTTTTTACAACTGTGTGTCGAATCGACTGAATATAAAGTGATTTTCCCACTCAAAGAGGTAAAATTTTCCCAGTTCACATTTGTAAAAAAAATGTTATACCGTCATGCTGGAGCACAGGCTGCTTCAAAGGGATCCGGATCTGGAGCTTTCACTACAAGATCTGCAGGAGCAGACAGCAACAGCATCAACGATAGCTATGCGGAAAGTGAATTCCAATAGTGGAGGTTGTCAAAACACCGGGCGGAGATACGAAAACCGACACTAACATTTTCCTGTTTTCCTCTTTATTGCAGTAATGGGAAGAAGAGCACTTCCACTAGCCCAGCAAATCTTTTCGATTCTAAAAGCTGCAAGTAGAAACAAAGCACGACGGGCCACAGGATCGGGAACTGCGCGCTCACTGGGAAGGAAACACAAGCGCTTTATCCGGAAATGGTGGCAGAAGTGGTTACAAACGAAATCAAAGCGATCGTTCCCGGCCGGTCTAACAATTCCTTACTGCTGGTGTGAAAAGGTTGGGTATGTTTATTGCCAACATCCCACAGTGGAAATGTCGGTGAAGCAATAAGAACAAAAAATTTTCTTGTATATTTGGATGTACATTTATTTATAGTACACTAGCTGACCCGGTGTGCTTTGCAACACCTTTCAAAATCAAATGATATTTTCAGAATTTACTCAAATTTTTATTTTTTTGTTGGCATTATTTCAAATCAAATTATAACATAATTCATAAGCAACCGCTATAAAATGAGAGCTGCTGCTGGAGTTTCAAATTGCAACAAAAAAATAACTTAAACTAATATTCTGAATCTTGATCTATAAATTTGTGTTAAAGATCTGATAATTTTAATCTGTTTGTTTCTTTAAGCTTTGCCCTTAAAAAAGGAGGGTCTCAAATTAATCGTACGCAAACAATCCAACTTATAAAATATGGTTGTTTTTGCTTGATATGTTCTGGATTTATGCTAAAAACTGATAAGAGAGCCCCCCCCCCCTGTCTTTCCCTTGCCCCCATGCTGAATGGAGATCGAGATCTTCAATAATCATACCCATTTTTCGTTCCCAAGGAATTGTTTGACATAGAAAAAATTCTTGTATTGAAATACCTTCCCATGCTAAATTCGGTTTTATTTGCTTTGTAAATTCTTGCGTTATGCTTAAACTTGAAAGAAAGTACCATCCCCCCTTCCATTCTCCCCATTGAATGGAGTGGTGAGAACTTGATATTCATTTTTTTTTGTACTCAAATACTTTTTGATACCAAATTTTATATCATTTGCTCGATTATTTCTCGAGTTATGCAAAAAAAAATTGAAACACCCCCTTCTTCCTAATATCTTACCGCTTAAAAGGTACGGCTTCAATTTATAATAGAAACATTTCTCGTATCCAAATACACTCACATGTCAAATATGGTTCAATTTGCTTGATCAGCTCTCCAGTTATACTGAAAATTGTAAGGGAGACCTCACCTCCCCCTTTTCATCCACCTCTTCGAAAGAGTGAGGGATACCAAATATTTATAGAAGCATTTCTCGTACCCAAATATCGTTCCATGCCAAATTTGATTCTATTTGCTGTTGTAGCTCTTGAGTTATTCAGTAAAAATTTATGAAACTCCCCTCCCTCTTTCCTTCCTCCCCGCTGTAAGAAGGAAGAGGTCTCAAACAATCATTAGAACATGTCATGTTCCCAAATACCCGCCCATGCCAAGTTTGGTTCCATTTGCTTAATTACTTTCTTAGTTATGTTGAACACTATAAAAGTGGCCCCTCTCCCTTTTATATCTCCCTACAGGAAAGATGGAGGGGTCTCAAATAATCATAGAAATATTTTTCGTATCCAAATACCCTCCCATGCCAAATTTGGTTCCATTTGCTTTATTAGTTTTTTAACTATATAAAAAATATGAAAGAGGCCCCTCCCCCTTTCAACTGGAAAGAGGGAGGGGTCTCAAATAATCATTGAAATATTTTTCGTATCCAAATACCTTCCCATGCCAAATTTGGATCCAATATCTTGATTAGTTCTCGAGTTATATGAAAAATTGTAAGGTAGCCCCACCCCCCCCCCCTTCCTATCACGCCACTGAAAGGAGGGAGGGGTACCAAATATTCATAGAAATATTCCTCGTTCCCAAATACCACCCCATGCCAAATATGATACCATTTGCTTGATGGGTTCTCGAGTTATGCAAAAAATTGTCTTTTGTTTGGGAGGCCCCTCCCCCCCTTCATGAGAGAGGGAGGGGTCTCAAACCACAATAGGAACCTTCCCCTGCCTCCAATACCCCCACCTGCCAAGTTTCACGCAAATCGGTTCAGTAGTTTCCGAGTCTATAGGGAACAGACAGACAGACAGACAGACAGACAGACAGACAGACAGACAGACAGACAGACAGACAGAAATTCATTTTTATATATATAGATTGTGAAATAAAGTCCTTTTAGAACAACCACGAAATGATTCTTATCATTTTACACCTATACAGCTCTTTTTCCGACGAATTTCTGCTAAATTTCCCTTATTTCGAAAATGCTTGAAAAATAACCATTATCCAAGTTCTCCACGAAATCTCATTTTATGAGTTTTCACTGAAAACTCATAAAACTACTTGATCCACAAAACTGCCGTTATGGTTATTTTTCAAGCATTAATGGTTCAATATGACCGAGCGTGTAACTACTAAACGCGCCACTAACGTCACGACGCCCTGCCTGACGAGGAGTGTGCACAGGGATGCCAGGTGTTGAGGATAAAAAATCTGGGCAATTTGAAGAAAAAAGTCTGGGCATGTCTGTACACAAGAAAGATCACGCTGTGTGTGAGCGGGGGGGGGGGGGGGGGGGGGGGGGGGGGAAAGGTGTTTGTTGTTGTGTTTGTGTGGTTTATTTTCTGTTTCGAGTTGACAATAAAACAAACGCTGTTTCCTACTACGTACCATGCCGATTTCATTTAAAAAGTTAAATTTTAATGAATGATTGGCAAAATACCAGTGCATACAAGCAAGATTTCTAGTATAATCTGGCACTTACGGGTCATATCTGATACATGAATATTGATTTTAACACTCAATTTTGAAAGTCTGTAAAATCTGGGCACTCTCAGCAAAAATCTGGGCAAAATCTGTGTCTGACCAATATCCGGACGAAGGGTCAAAAGTCTTGGTTTTACAGACAAATCTGGGCACCTGGCAACCCAGAGTGTGCAAGCACTCAAAAAGAAAGTTGAGCGACGTACGGATCCTTTTACTCAATTCTTTGTGAGTGCCCTATGCGAATGTGTGTAACATCAGAGAGTGAGTGACCTTTCTTGAGCGAATAAGAACGATAATAAAGTAAACATAAATAGAGCACATCAATGGTTGTCAGTTTCGATAAAAGAAAAAAAAAGTGGTTTTTAATTTGTATGGCTTAAAATCTTTATTGAAATTTTACTACCGATGCATTCTCTCATTTCTCGTGATATTTTTAAAAAAGATCTTAAACTAACTTTTTGTTGTTTTTTATTTAGGAGATGCCACATCATACATGTTTCATATAAATTTTCAGTTTCGAAGTTGCCAATTCCGTTTAGAAATGAATTTTTTTCTGCAAACCCAAATCGGCACCACTGCAGTCCATTGAAAATCTCGATAAAATACCATCACACATTTTCTCTCTGGCTCCCTTCTCTCCCCAAATCGCGACGCAAGAAAGAGCGAATCCAAAGTGGGGTCCAGATTTCGCGTTTTCCGTGGCCACTTTCAGTGTGATAGTTTTGAGTCGTCGAGTTCAGTCGTATCGAGTTATAGAAATCGTTGCACATCTGCTGTCGTCGAAGCAAGAGTTTTTCATCATCATTGATTGAGGAAAAAAGTTGTTTTAGAAGTGAGCAATACAATTTTATAGTGCTTGTAATTTTTTTGGGGGTATTGTTAGTCCGGAAGAAGTCGCCCTGAAAGGTTATCTAGCGGAAGTGGAAGCAAAAGGTACATATATTTGGTTAGGCTAAAATAGCGCTCCTCGAGTTGACGGAGGCAAAAAATTGAATTCAGCCAGCAGAAGGAAAACGAAGGTGGTTGCACCGAACGATCGAAAAGAAAGCTCTTACACCGATTTTTTTTTCGCTGTCTTTCTCTGATAGGCGACTCGATCCGATACCAATAGAAAAAAAAAAACCAGTTTAATTTCTAATACCTCGCCTCTTGTGGATCGTGATTGTTTTTTAGGGGTTGTCTTCTTGTTGGCATCGCGCGATTTGCCTTGGGATAATTGGACACACATCGAATTTTTGGTGTACCCCGCGGGAAAAAAGGTGTGACATTTCCTTGTTCCTGTGTGTTTTCGGTGTGGATATTTTCCGCTCTATAGTGTGCTTTGTGCAAGTGGTCTCGCATTTCCGATTTTCCCCTGTTGTGAAAAGTTCCAATTTGGTGGTTTTTGCGCTGGGTAATGAGCAAAATCGACGCTATACAAATTTAAAAACTCAAATATTCTAGGGTAATTATTGTGCAAATCCATGGTGCTCACAGCGTAGTAGAATTCCTAAGCGAAAAAATTGGTGTAATCTGGCAGGGAATTGCTAAGAAAGCAAAATAAATCTGCATCGCAGCAAGCTGAGAATTCGAGGATAGCAAAAAAATAGGTTGGCAAATGGAGAGAGATTTTTCGGTTCGATTGGCCGCCTCGGTTTCAATTTAGTCTTTTGTGTGCCTATGCCTACTTAGACCAAGAAGATCTCTAGCTAGCCCAGCCTCAGCCCAGAGCAGAAGAAAGGATTCGAGCAAAAATATCATACACACGATTGTTATGCACTCTGCAAGAGCATTTTCGCGTGTGCACCCATCAGTGCTTCTCGTAAATGTACACAAATAATTAAGCCAAGAAGTTTTATAGCCCTGCGAAAAGGGAACGAAAAGAAAGATTGTGCCTCCTAGCGTGTGGTTAAGGCCATCACATTATTCACAACAAACAAGTTGTTGGATCCATTGACGGTAAGCGAAGAAATAAGGGGCAACAAAAATCCAACCAAGTGTTTTTCAGAGCATCGAAGTGTGTTTTCGCCCACGGTGTATTAACGAGAAGAGATCCGGCCCCAGCTAGCCAGCCAGGTTCCGACCGGACCCTCTCCTCGTGTGTCTTTCCGTTTTTTTTAGTTGCAAAAGTCTACTATACGTACGGATCCAACCATTGCGGGAGCAAAACGGTTTCAGCTGCTATCAACTTATTGGCATTCGGTTCGTCCCGTTCGAGCAATCGGTAAGTCTGCAACCCTGCTACATTCCTTAGGTTGTAAAAATTTCAACATCGCCCATCCTCCGGGCCTAAGGATCCGAGGGAAAATTGAAAATGCAAATAGAAAAACTCTTGAAATTGATAACTTTTGTTGATTTTTTTGCTCATCTCGCGTGCGCGCCCACCCATACCAATGCAGAATCGCGCGGTGGAGCAATTCGTACTACACACAGAGTACAGGGTTGTACTCAACAACAACCATCCATGAAGATTACGAGACGCACTTATACACATTTAATTGGACAACTCCCCCTCGAGGCGAGTGGGGCGATTTCCCTTTGTCGGGTTTGCTCTAGATGTGTACTCAACTCGGCTCGGTACCTACGACGACGGTTCTCTTCTGCTGTTTGCAAATATGGAATTGACTTGACTTCGTTGGCGAATGAGAGCCACCCCATCAGCCGCCCCCTCATCTTAGCATCGTTAGTTAGTACAATGTTAGTGAGACTCACTATGCATCCGATACCCTGTGCTCTTCTTATTTATGAAACTTAACCCTCCTAAGTGTAATTAATTACTTAAATTAATGTACATATACCTAGCTACTGCTTGTTGTGTGACAGTTTTGAATTAATGATGAAGATTTCGAACAATCCCACGTTGGAAACACATTTTTGAAAATTTGTTAAAAAAATATCCTCTATTGCTTACAGTGTAATCAAAAGATTGTTGGTATCTTAAAAGCTTAACAAGCCTTTCCAAGAATGCCCATCAGACCGGCTTAAATTGGACTAGAAAGTATCAAAAGTTTTTGGGTCCCTCTGTGCCAATAACAACTGTGCAAATTTTGGTGACTCTCGGAATTGACATGAGCTGTAGTAGCAAAAAAACTTAATTATTTTTGTACAGACCCCTTTCGATTTTGGCAACTTTCTAGTTTGGCACATAAACAGGTTTTTTTTTTTCATAATAATACATAATATTTTTTCGCTTTTATAAGACCTATGTATCTAGTTTTGATAAAATGATAACTTTGTTATGACCCCAAGCAACCAAAAGTCGCACTTTTACGTAAAGTTGGAACTCCGAAGTTCACATTTGGCTGAAAAAATGTTTCACGGGAGCTTCAGGTGACTATTGTCACGTAAAAGTTACTCACGAACTTCCATTGCCCTTTGAAAGGTTAAATTATCGATAACGGAACTTCTAAGCGCTTTTAATGCAACTTCTTTCAAGAAGGTCGATAACTTTCGCTTTGCACTTTCTAACGCACCATTAAGATACTTTTAGGTGTTTTGAAGAACCTTTTAAAGGTTCTCATAATATGGGAATTCTAAGCGACATGTTAAAAAGTCTGTCAATTTCTTGTCATGGTATTTGTTTTGTTTATACCAGCACTGATATTTACAAATGGAATTAAAGAATTTTTCGAATTTTTCTTATCAATGTTAAGACATTCGAATCAATTTTTGATGATGAGAATTTTTGTTTTAATTTATTAAATGTACTGAAAGTCAATTGTTTGTATAACGTAAAATTATTACAAAAGTTGGAGTGATAGAAACCTTTAATAAGAAATGCTGTTTTATGAAATCCAAGATGTTAATATACAGACTAGCCGCGTATTTATTTTGAATGCCTTAAGAATCACACATTGGGAAATATCTTTAATTACCCAATCCATCTGATCTAGTTCTTTCTCGTTTTAATACTTTTTGTTTTTATAGTTCGATCTATAGCTCGATTATGTCTGAAATTCAAATAAGGATGTAGAAGATCGAAAGTATGATTTTGATAAACAAGAACCTACTCGTCAAGAAAAACAATATCGGGGTTTTAAAAAAAAGATCGAGGAAGGTTGTTTTGAGAAGTTGTTCAAATTAAACAATGAGGTTTTAGAAGAACAGTATCGCCATTTGCATTATGATTTATATCCTGTTGTTTTGATAAGTCAATGACAGTACAAAAGATATTGATCGTGCAATTAATAATTGTATCTCTATTTTATTTTTTAATTTTCTTAAAAATTGTTACAACTATTATTTCTGTTTAGCGAAATTCTAGTAGATAATTGCTGCGTTGAGAGATAGCTTCTTATCTAGATGTTTTGTTCTGAATTCTGGAAATATGTTTTATTAGTCAATCTATGTCAATCTCGAGTAAAAACGATCATAAATTCAAAGTTATTGAATCGAGTAAGGTTAGGTGACAGGTAGGGATAACTCAACTACGGTAAGATAGTGAACCCTTCTGACAATGATATCGAGACTTTGGCGTATGTTGTCTTACTGTTACTGCTCGGTTGAATTGAACGTTGGGTTAACTCGAAGCTCAAGTAGGGCCCAATTGTCCCAGTCCGTCGAGCACTATCTTAACGCTTCCCTCAACTGGTGCTTCAGAACCCTCGGGCTCTGTTGCCGCTATCCTTTTCTAAGCTATTCTACTCTCATGTTAATTTTCCTCTTCTGTCCCCCGATCTGTTTTTCTTTTCCGGGTCAGCCAGGTAGCTCATAAACCCATACAAAAAAAAAATATTAAATGTACTGAAAGTCCTTTAAACAAAATAAGGTACAATCTATTGACCAATCCATTCAATGATCTCAAATGACATTAAATTTAAATACTAATTTTTACAGGAACTATTGCTTGATTGGTCAAGAGGCTGGTGAGTTTCATTTCAACCTAGAAAGCAGCGGTTCAATTCTCTAGGCGTAAGTACCATCAAGTCACCATTCACCGCCCAGACACCATTTACCGCCCAAAATCACCCTTTTGTGTGTATTTCGAAAAAACTGGAATTTTTTCTCCAAAAATAAGACCTGTTTTCTGTGTCCGCATCATTGTTCGACCATTTCACTGAAAAATCATCACTTAATTATGCTAACTATAGCCAGAAATAAAATATTTGGTTTTTCGTTTCCGGTCAAATTATTGAATTCGACGCCTGTTAGCATACTAAGCATAACTGTGCTCCTAGGGAAAAAAGGGGTTTTGTTTACTAAATAGTACCTATTTGTCCTACAATCGACTTGAAATGATAGTTTGATTTTTGTAGAAAAGATTTGCATCGGAAATTTTTTGATTTTTTCAATAGTTGTTGTTTTTTGAAGTGTTTAGTGATGGGCGGTAATTGGTGTATAAAAAAAAGTGTGGGTTCCTAATTACCGGTCACGCACAATTTCTTTGTTTTTAACAGATGTATTGTGTCAAAAGTGTAAATTGTAAGAAGCATTTAGTTTGATTACGTTAGAAAATGATGTTTTATCGGTGAAAGTAGCCGATTACTTGAGGCTGTTTGCCGGCAATCATCATTTTGTCAGTCAACGCACTTTGTTAAAATTTGTACAAAATTTGCGGGAAAGATTTCACAAAATGTATTCTCTCAAGATCCAAAATATGGTTTTGACAGCTCGTTACATGGACAATATTAAAAAGAACAGTTTCCGTGTTGTTAGATAGTTTTTCCTTAAGAAAACATTATCGATAACCGAAAAAGTCGAGTGGGCGGTAATAGGGCCAGTTGAACATCTCAACGTTTAGTTAATTATTTTTAAAAGCGTACATTTTTCGCATTCCACTAAATTTTTTATTTAAAGTAGAGCAGTTTTGAGATGTATTGGAAAAGAAAGCGAATAAAAATCTGCCGTCGTTTTTTTATAACACATGTTTGAAGTTGAAAAACCGCTTAACTGGGCGGTAGATGGTGACATGATGGTAGCTTTTGTAATCAAAACAATATAAGGTACACCGACGATGGCTATTAAAACGATACTGTTCACTATTTTTTCAAACTTTTAATGCAGAATATTCAATTTACTTGTAATCTATCCAATAACTGTGAGAAAGATATGATTCCGACAATAACGGATGTTTACAGCGACTTTTCGGTAATTCTCTATTTTCAACTACGATGTCGAGTTGGTGTGCATCTTTTTCAATTGCAAATTTCTCGTAAACTAGCTGGCTCTTGGGGAAAAACTCTACATTGAAACAATCATTACATTCCAAATAACCAGTTAGGAAAAGAAACGGCGGTTAAAAATGAACAAAAAAGAGTTTATTTATAAAAAAACTAAAATTTTGTCTCGAAACCCTACCTGGGGTAAGTGTGGACGGCTTTATAAAGATATGATGTTTACACATTTTTTCAATTTTCTGTCCTTCATCCAATACAATTTAGCTATATTTAGCATTTGGATCATGAAAAGTTGGGTAAAGAACTTGTTTGTTCTGTGTTTTTGATAAAATCGGATCTCGTGAGTTGCAACATAAATCACACACAATAATAATTGAAAGATGCCTTACTAATAGTATCACGAACTTTTTTCAAAATTATGGACGGTTCGAGCAATAAAGTAACGTATTCAACCAAGAAAACACAAATTTGTTGAAAATTTCCTGAGAAATCAAAGGAAAAATTTACCGTCCAAAGCGGAGTAAGTAAAGACACCAGTTGTTCATAACAAGTTACATGATAACTTTTCTCGCTTTGCTTCTATCAAGCTCATCTCTTCAGCGTTTGTAAACAACATATTCTGCATCACATTGAATGTAATTTGATCAAAATTGCTCCACTGCTGATTTTTTAATGATTTTTTAAAGTTGAACTATACGAAAAACCGTCCATACTTACCCCGGTGTACCTTAATTAAAATCAATGATATAAACCAGGGGTGAGCAACCTTTTGAACCAACGGGCCAATTCAAATTTATAATCTTTCCGGCGGGCCGCACTCGAAATATCATTTATTAAAAATTTTAAAACCTGCATTGGTAGTGTTTGTAATATATTAAAATAAAACGTCATTCATTTAAAATAACAAAAAAAGAGTCCTAAATAGTTTTAATGAAAATTTTTGAATAATTCTAGAGTTTGTTTTGATTAGGTCGTAAGAGCCACCTGACATGTTCCGAGAAAATCGCTGTTCAAGTTTTGGAACATATTTCCAATTCTAGAATTTAAAATCTCGCTCAGAATTGTCTGGAAATTTGATATGCTTTACAAAAATAGATGAGAAATATGCTGTTGTATGCGGTATTGCTATACATTCAGATCTACGAGTGAACAAGCACTTGCGACCTTTTACATTACTTGTTTGGTACAAACGTCGTTTTGATTAATGACAAATTTTATCTAAAAACTTGATATCTAGTGTTTTATACTTCTTTAATCCCTGCTTACTTGGTCAAGAACTTAAGTTCTAACATGTTAAGACTCGTCTAAAGAGTGGCGCTATTATTGGCATGTAATTTGATGGATTTTGTCATATTACAATTTGACGAACACTTCTAAAATCAGCACAAATAAAAGAGGACTTACGTTTTAATCTTCGAAGCATTATCAGGACCTCCGTGGGTGATATGCGCTCTACAGAATCTTACGGCGATTGTGGAGCGGGCCCTGTCAAAGAGTCTACCTACACTTCAGTGGAGTAAACTGCTATACCAGCCGGGAATCGGTGCTGCGAGAGACTGTCCATCCTGTTTCTGTTCGACTGGAAGTTGCTGGTTGCTATCTGTGACTCTGATAGCCTTTGGAGAGGTGCAGGAGTTTATCCAAACGTTTGGTTATGTATGTTGGGCTGCCACTGTGGGGAAAAGTATGAAACTCAAAATTTAAAAGCAAAATTAGCGCATATTGTACTTACCTAGTAACAAACTGCAGTTATTTATTCTACCGAAATAGCTAAAACTATTCGCACAAACGATTTACCTTGAAATTAATAGCCATTTCATGACTTAGCATCGCGTTTTATGCGAAAATGCAAAAGGTCACAAAAAGTTAAACACCGAAATGTTTTTTACGACTTTTGTTTTGCACGATAATCCAAAGCAGTGCAAAAAGTCGTTAAAACCAAAATGCACACGAAAATGAAAAAGTTATTATACGTCCTAAATTCAAATCATTGTGTAAAAGTTGTTTAATGATAAAATGAAACCAATTTTTTACCAAAGATAAAATACATGTTTATCAATCGTTTGCAGCAAATAACTCAATTTTGTTTATGTTGGTTCATACGACCTAATCAAAACAAACTCTAGAATTCAATATTTTTTTGTTGATTTCAACTTTTTGCCGAAATTAGTTTTTTTTAAACATCATTTAATTCAATTTTCTTATCAAAACTGGAAATTTTTCGAGGCTTTTGCATTAATTGTAATTGTAATAATTGAAAAAAAAGTCACTTCCAAGTCTTCTGGAGCTATTCTACAGTGATAAGTTTCAGTGAGAAAAAAAATCTTTTCTTATTTGAAAATTACTCTTTTTTTAGCGTTAGATCTTGAATCTTTTCAAAATTAATTGACTGTCTTTTTTTGAACGTTTATTTAAATTTTTCTATACTTAAATTTTTTATCGAAGACATAATTTATTTTCGCTACAAACGATGAAAACGCTGTTTTTAACTTAAAATTATGTTTTAGATTAGACGTTCAGAAAAGTTGTCGAAATTACAAAACAAATAAGTTTCGCGAAAATTCTAGTCCTCAATCGTGATTTTTCCAATCCCAGGTAAACTTCTTCGCTATTTTTTTCTTAGAAAAACCACCATCAATAACTTGAGCGATAAGTTACTTTATCGCCTTTGGAAGGGTTTTACATTGTATCGGAAGCTAATTTATATTTATCCCTTATTTGCTCACCTTTATTTTATTAAAAAGTTATTTCTTTACAAACAAAAAGTTAAAAAAATGTGTTTTTTTTTGTTTAAAGATTCGTATAAGTTCATTGCATTGAGATGTTTAGCAAGTTGCTTAAATCACAGAAAAAAATCATAGTCTTGTTAATTTCAAAATTTCAAAGATTTCGAAAAAAATATAATTTTACAGATTTTCAATCATATTTCATCAAAAATTACATTCGAAACTTTATTTTTATTATAGATCACATGCATTTTTTAAATTTAATTAAGATACCACTGGGATACGATTTCTTAAGCTTATTTAACTTTATATATGTGGATTGTTAGTTTTATAGTAAAATGACTCAAATGACATAATTTCGCTTTGAAATTTCTGAAAATAGTCGTCCCAAACTTTTTCAGTGAAATCGAAGATACATTTTTTTTGTCAAGAACTCATGTTGAGTCATGTCGATAAAAATCTCATGTGAATGATGTCGATAAGAACCCTTCATATTTATTCAAAAACGAAAATTGTTATTTTTTTGCCAGTATTTGAGCAACAGACTTTGAAATGCCTGTAATCATCTCTACCCTTTCAGTTTTTTGTTTGTTCTTCCGTCCCGGTTTCATGTATTGTAAAAATGTAATCTGAATTTAAAAAAATCCATTAATATGTTTTGCTAATTATTAATATTACACTTTTTCTTTAACAAGACCACAATAAATCCTCTAAACGCTTGAAAATAAAAATAATTTATTTGAATAATTGTGAGTCAAATGCATATTTGATCACGTTACTGACATATAATTTCTTTAGGTTAAGTATGGACTAGTATATTGTTATAATTTATTTACGATCTATCGAGCAAAAAAGTCGAAAAACAAAGGAAATTTTGAAAAGGCTTCGCGGGCCGCACAAGATTCTTTCGAGGGCCGCGCGTTGCTCATCCCTGATATAGACCATGATAGACCGGCAACATAGCAATCTGTCATCTGGTTGTCAGAACAATCTGTCAACCGGATTTTTTTCGGCGCGTAGAACTTTTTTGATATTCTCTTAGAAGCTGAATAGCATTCGCTAGAGCCACCTAAACGAACTTGAAAGTAGCTTTAAGAACTTAAATTTTGGGCTGACTAGCATTCTCTTCAGACACAAAATAGAGCTGATTAAGCTTATATAAAACCATTTTAAGGGAATTTCGGTTGCTTGGGACGTTCTTGAATGTTGATAACACATATCAACAACAACAAATAAGTATGAAGTACTCAAAAAAGACGCACAACATCAAAACTTCAGACGAACAGAAGACTAGAGATGACAAAAAAAAGTCCTCAATGTTGTAGAAATTAGATGAAGGATATGTGCAAAATAAATTAAATTCTAAATAAATAAATAAAAAGTTGAATTAGGCAACACTGGAAAAAAGAAATAAAAACTAGGCAAAAAGAAAAAAAAAACAGTCAGTCATAGACCTATTCTTGTGAGCGACAGACGTGTCTGAATGAATCTCTGAATTGAGATTCGTAAGAATCGTAAAATCACGACAATGGTGTAGTTTGTAGAACAAGCACAAAGAGCGCAGATTGTTAAGGCTGCTGCTACGATTATTGGTGCATGATTCGGCTACCGGTGAAAAGACGGATTGGCTAAGAGAGCGCAGATTATTAAGGCTGCTGCAACGTTTGTTTGTTTATGATTTGACTACCGGTAAAAAGGCGGATTGGCTGAGGAAGCGTAGATTTTCAAGGCTGTTGCTACGAAAAAATTGTTTCTTATTCGGCCACTGGTAGAAAGATGGGAGCGCAGATTTTTAAAGCTGCTGCTGCGATTGTTTGTTTATGATTTGGCCATTGGTAAAAAGACGGATTAGCTGAGGGAGCGCAGATTTTAAAGGCTGTTGCTACGAAAAAATTGTTTCTGGGAGCGAAGATCTTCAAGGCTATCACTACGATTGTTTGTTTATGTTCCGGCTCTGGCAAAGAAAGACAGAGCGCATGAAAGGCACAGATAAGAATGGCTGTTGCTAAGAATGTTTTCGGATTATTCCGGCTCTGGTTAACAAAGAAAGAGCGGAAGTAAGGGAAAAAATTTCTGAAGACAAATGACTGAGACTGAGCGAGACTGTCCAATTAGACTGAGTCGGTTTGGGGTCATTTTAGAATTTCTCAAACCCTGGGGCCTAAAAAGCTTCGTTTTGGTTTAAAACTCATCCATGAGTTTTGCAGAATTCTTGAGTACCGTTTACATTTGTAAATTTGAACTTTAAGGTTTGTATGGGAAAATTTAATATATTTAACTGAAAAGTCAACATAATTTTTGTTTCTTCTTTGGAAACGAGCCTGCTAATGGTTTTTGTGCCAATTTATGAATTTTCTTATTGAAATTTTCCGCTGATGAACTTTGTCTAAGACCGTAGCTTCGTATCTCATTAGGCAAACAAGTTATAAGCTGTTTAGCAGCGGTATGTCTTTTGACATTGAAAAACAATAAATTCAATTGAAATCACTGCTAGTGCCTAGCGAAGTATGGCATGAATCTTGCAATACCTCGCCAGCGGCTAGCAGTGATGTAAATTGAATTTGTTGTTTTTTCAATGCCAAAATATTTACGGAAAATTTACTTTAGAGGGTTTATAAATTGGCACAAAAACCACAAGCAAACTCGATTCCATAGAAGATTTATAAATTATGTTGATTTTTCAGTACAAAATAATAAATTTCCCCATAAAAAACCTCAAAGTTCAAATTAACTCATGTAAACGTTACTAAAAAATTCTGCCAAAAATCATGGATAAGTCTCGAACTAAAACGAAGCAAGCAAGACCCCAGGGTTTGAGTAAATATACCTAACCAATATTGACAACAGTCGTTTTCTCCATACAATGGAAAGATGACAGCATCAGCATCCTCTAGCGGACAAAATAGAAGCACTTATTCGAGAAATTTGTGTAAATTGTGATAGCGTGTATTCCGGACACGACTTAGTCAAGGATGCCAATTTATTCCTATTCTTTGCTGTTTGTCGGCTAGGGCCAATAATGATAAAAAAAAGTTTTATGATAATATATCCATGCTTTGAAAACATTTACCTACAAAATGTTTGTCAGGCTTATTGTTTTGATTAATTTCTAGTAAGGTTTTACTGTTGATCACTTTACTGCCTCTACTTTTATAACCGTCCCATAGATCTCTTCAAAGAAACATGATGTTTCACTGAGATCCTATATGTGTGTGTTCGTTTTTAATATGCAGAAACAAAAAAAATCAGCTTTTTTCTGTTTTGGAATATATTTTTAAATTGTGACCACAACTTTAATCATAAACAAAAATCGTTTAATAGAATGTGTTCTAGGTTGTCATAATAAATCGTAGGACCTAAAATTTTCGAAATTGATCAATTGGTAAGGTACGGAGCATCATTTTCGTTTATTATGGGACTGTTATGCGAGCATATTCGAGACCTTTTTCAGATCTACTCGCATAACAAACCCATACAGAATATGTTTTGCTCACCAAGCTTCTTTCTAAGACTTAAATTTGATCATTTCTGAAATTTCAAATGCAGTTTAAAAAAAAGATACATAACATACTTGTTTGAAAATATCGTGAATTCCACATTGTAAATTGAATCTTATCATGATTTTCTGATAGTTTTTCTCACAGGAAGGCATTCCTCTATTTCAGTCTGTCTTCAAAAACTAGTGTTAGAGTGCATAATTGGACATCAAATGAGTTGAATGTTTTTTAAATGAACGAAAGTGATAAATCAAAGATTATTTCACCAAAAGTAACGTATTAAGGTAACTATATCCATGGTAATCTATATATATAAAAATGAATTTCTGTCTGTCTGTCTGTCTGTCTGTCTGTCTGTCTGTTCCCTATAGACTCGAAAACTACTGAACCGATTTGCGTGAAACTTGGCAGGTGGGGGTATTGGAGGCCGGGGAAGGTTCCTATTATGGTTTGAGACCCCTCCCTCTCTCAATAAGGGAGGGAGGGGCCTCCCAAACAAAAGACAATTTTTTGCATAACTCGAGCACCCATCAAGCAAATGGTATCAAAATTGGCAAGGGGTGGTATTTGAGTACGAAGAATATTCCTATGAATATTTGGTACCCCTCCCTCCTCTCAGTGGGGTGATAGGAAGGGGGGAGGGGGGCTACCTTACAATTTTTCATATAACTCGAAAACTAATCAAGATATTGGAACCAAATTTGGCATGGGAAGGTATTGGGATACGAAAAATATTTCAATGATTATTTGAGACCCCTCCCCCTTTTTGTAGAAAGGGGGAGGGGTCCTCTTTCATATTTTTTACATAACTCAAAAACTAATAAAGCAAATAGAACCAAATTTGGCATGGGAGGGTATTTGGATACAAAAACTATTTCTATGATTATTTGAGACCCCTCCCTCTTTTCTGTAGGGAGATGTAAAGGGAGGAGGGGCCTCTTTTATAATTTTTTACATAACTCAGAAACTAATTAAGCAAATGGAACCAAATTTGGCAGAGGTGGGTATTTGGGAACGTGACATGTTCTAATGATTGTTTGAGACCCCTTCCATCTTCCAGCGGGGAGAGGGAAGAAGGGAAGAAAGAGTTTCATAAAATTTTTACTGCATAACTCAAGATCTACAACATCAAATGGAACCAAATTTGGCATGGAACGATATTTGGGTACGAGAAATGCTTCTATGAATATTTGGTATCCCTCACTCCTTCAAAGAGGTGGATGGAAAGGGGAGGAGAGTTCTCCTTCACAATTTTCAGCATAACTGGAGGTCTGATCGAGCCAATTGAACCATTTTTGACATGTGAGGGTATTTTGATACGAAAAATATTTCTGTTATAAATTGAAGCCCCACTTTTTTTTCAGCGGAAAGACAAATTTGGCATCAAAAAGTATATGAGTACGAAAAATACTTCATGAATATTAAGCTCTCCCCTCCATTCAATGGGGAGAACGGAAGAAGGAAGGGTGCTTGCTTTCAAGTTTATGCATAAATCAAGAATTTACTACGCAAATAAAACCAAATTTGGTATGGGATGGTATATCAGTACGAGAATTTTTTCTATGTGAAACAATTCCTTTCTTGCTGTAGGATGATAGAATTGAAAATATAGGAAGCTTACATTTAACTTTTTTTTTTACAAAATCCGAGAAAAAAACAAAAATTTACATGGAAAATCTTTTTGGTATGATTCTATGATTATCTGACACTCCATCCTTCTTTCTGTGAGTAGGTACATAGGAGGTGGGAGGTGAGCCCAATATAATTTTGATAGCATAAGTTCTCAATTTATTCATGCTAACGAAGCCAACAAATGGAAACAAATATGGCTTGGAAAGGTATTTGGTTACGAGATATGTTTCTACGATTGTTATAGACCCTTAAGCTTTACAATGTAGAGAGGGGAAGAAAGGAGGGGGCTCCATATAAAATTTGTTGTAAAGCTTAAAAACTTATCAACCAATGGAACCATATTTGATATAAGAGGATTTTTGGGAGCGATAAAAAAATAGGTATGAATACTAAAGATCACGACCTCCATTCAGCAGGGGGTGAAAGGAAAGACAGGAGGACTCTCTTATCAGTTTTTTTTTGCATAAATCTACAACATATCGAGCGAAATCAACCATATTTTATAAGTTAGATTCATTGCATGCAATTAATTTGAGACCCTCCTTTTTTAGAGCGGATTAAAATTATCAGATCTTTAACACAAATTTATAGATCAAGATTCAGAATATGATTTTAAGTTATCATTGTGTTGCAATTGGAAACTCCAGCTGCAGCTCTCATTTATAGCGATTGCTTATGAATGATGTTATAATTTGATTTAAAATTATGCCAACAAAACAATAAAAAATTGAATAATAGCTGAAAATATCATTTGATTTTGAAAGGTGTAGCAACGCACACCGGGTCAGCTAGTCCACATATAGGACTGTTATGCAAGTATATTTTATATGGGACAGTCACAAGTTGATTTTTTTTCGAACTTTCTAGAATTTCTTTTTTATTGTTTTACTGGTCCGCTAGTGTGCTTTGCTACCCCTTCCAATGAAAAAATGTTCGTTAACATTAATATTATTAAAATAAACTTCCTTTTTAATTACATTTCTATGTTATTCAGAAGCAAACTATGTTTCATGCCATATAAGCTTCTAGATTTTCTTGAGTCTCAACGTAACTTGAAGGTTTGAAAGTTGGAGGAGCCACTCTTTAGCAAAAAATTGGAGGGATCTTCAATACAATAAATAAACCCTTCAAATAAAAATACTCTTTTTGAATGGGAGGATTATTCGAAACAGGCAAATTTGTACTTAATCAAAAAGTGTTCCCAAATTAATAAAACATTAAGAAAGTTAATCCTTAGGTGTCCACGTCATTTATTCAGTAGTCTGTCAAGCCTAAATCGGCTACACGGTGTTTGGCTTTTTTAAGACATTGGATTTGTTAATAATAGGTATGTTGTCAATTTAATAAATCACCTCATTATGACGCTTCCGTTTATCAACTTTTAACAAAAATACTTCAAGGATTGTAAATTTTTTTACAATGTTTTGTTAATTTTTTATCAGAGCCCCCCTTTTTGGATTTGGAGGGGTTTAAAAGTATTACAAAAACTATTCCCGGTCTTGAAAATGGCTACACACTAAATATCATGTTTATCGGTTCTGTAGTTTCCGAAACTTGTTCAAATTGGGTCAAATTTTTGTAAATTTTGTATGGGAACCCTCACTTTTGAGATTCGGAGGGGTTTGAAAGTCTATAGAAACCATTCTTGGTCTTGAAAACGACTACACGCCAAATTTTACGTAGATCGGTTCTGTAGCTTTCGAGTCTATAGGGAACAGACACACATTAATTTTTATTCATTTAGATGACACGCTTCATTCATCAAAAAATAGGAAGGTCTATCAATACAGTATATCATATTATTTTGTTTAAACCTATTTGAAAATTCAATAAATCATGTCACTAACTCAAAACGCTTACGTTTATGAGTTTTTAACAAAAATTCTTAGAAATTAGTTAAAATCGTGTCGTTTTTAATTAAATTTTGTATGGGAGCCCTCCTATTTGGATTTGGAGAGGTTTGAGAGTATTATAGAAACCATTCATGGTCTTGAAAACGGCACACACCAAGTTTCGCGTAGATCGGTTCAAAAGTTTCCGAAAATTTTCGAACGGAGGCAAATTTTTGTTATTTTTTTTGTGGGTGCCCTCCCTCCTTGAAGTCGGAGCAGTTTGAAAGTATATTTTAGAAACCATCTCCGACCCCAAAAACTCCTGCATACCAAATTCCATATTGATCGGTTCAGTAACTTTCGAGTCTATAGGGAACAGACAGACAGACAAACATTCATTTTTATATATCTCGCGTGAGCTTTCATTACGTCGTATGAAACAAACCGTAAACAATCAGGTTTATTACGAAAAATTACAAAAACTGACATAAACTAGTGGAAACTTCTTTCCATTTAGAATGTTTGATGCCTGGACAACATATTCTATATATGAAATACAAATTTTAAAGTTGTTTTGATAACTGTTTCTGTGAAGTTTGTGAAGTGAAGTTTTCTGTGAATTCTTAAGATGTTTCATACGACGTAATGAAAGCTCACGCGAGACATATAGATATTGAAGTCCAATGCTCAAAATGACGAACTGTCAGGTTAGATGAAAAACGACGAAAAATCATATGGGGATGTTCTGCGAGTTGGAGCAGTATATGCACAGTCAATTTAAAGTTTTTTCTTGCGATGATATTTTATTTTTGAATTAAATGGTTTTGAATTTTAAACTAAGATATCAAAAACTGCTCAACTTTGCATAAAATATTTGCCAACCAACACTCAATTAAAATAATATTTATTTATTTAGTTTGTTGCCATATGATACCCAATACGTATCACAACTTTCTCTATACTGGATTACTGATAAGTTGTTCTAGTTGAACAAATAACTTTAATTAGAAAATTTCTTTTGGAGCATTTTCAGAGTTGTATGAAAAATCATATTCGTTTTTCAGAACATATTCTATTCCCTCAGACAAAGCTCAAAGTTAAAAAGAGACTTCGCCAGTTTGGTTTCATGGTGTACACGAATGTGTAATACACGGTTTGATAGATCTTTACGAGGCAAGAAAATTCTTTATAGGTTCAAGATTATCTACGGTGTTATCTCTTATTTCAAGTGGCAAAAATGTTCAGCTTGCGGGCAAATTTCCAAATTATGTCGACTTGCAGATTGTTTCTAAAGACAGCTTTGTACTAATTTTACAGGTTCAAAATTTATCCCACGACATTTTTAGACCTCAGGGTTTTGGGAAATTCGAAAATTACCCCGAATCGACTCAGTCTATTGTACAGTTTTGTACTCAGTTATTTAGAATCTTACCCAAGTAACCATAAGCACTAAACACTAGAACCAATTCCGCTCTCACGTCAACTAAAGAGCTTGCATCTGTGCATCATATTAGCTCTGTGAGCCATGTTTGGCGAAATTAACTTCTGCTTTAGTGCATAAAATGATATAACCCTATAAAAGCACTAAATTAGCTTATTTGAAGGGCAAAATGATTCGAGAATGCAAATGGCGTCAAAATGAGACAGGCAGGACCATGCGAGAATTTTTTTTTTCATTTTTGTTTGCGTTATTTTTCGGCCTTGAATTTGCCTCTTGTTGATAATTTACTCATGCATATTATTAGGATCCCTCGGGTGACCTTTCATCCATGATTTTTTTTCATTTCTCTGCTGAAGGTGAACTGGGATCGAACTCATGACATCTCTGGCTCCGTCATTTTTCAGTGACTCTGCTTGTGGACCTTTCAGTTTCGCGCAAAATCTTTGAAAAAAAAGCCTATTTGAATCAAGTTTCTAGCAACCGTTGCACTGAACTTGCATTTATTCAGCATCAATCAAAGCTAATATGCTTTGGCATAATGTTTCTGTTATGCTTACATAGTGCTAAAATTCTGATATAGAGCAATGTTGCATTTCAAATGCATTGTGAAAAGCTGATAAAATGCTAGTTGCATTTTGAAATAGTGGTATAATTCTAATTTGATGCAGCACAGCACTCGAAGGGCAAAATAGCACTCGAATAATGCAAAATTGCACTTGATGTGATGATAAAGTGTAATTTAGCACTTAAATGCTGGTATAAAGCTGTAAAAAGGCAACGCTTGAATGCTAATGGCTACTGGGGTAATTTTGAATTAGAATTCTCAATCTGAGCTTCGATTTTCAATAAAAATATCCCTTTTCTCTTGCTATCAGTCTGATTTAGAAAATCTTTCTATGTTGGGTCTATTAAGCCTAAATCATAATTCAGCACTTAGTAATTTTGTTAAAAGACAGAAGCTTTCACTCAGTTTAGACTAGCCCGTCGTTCTAAAAAGAAAGTAGCCATTCTAACTACAGGTTCAGTGACTGCAACCATGGTCAACTAATACCTACAGACCCAAAGATAGAGAAAAAGTTAGTCAAGGAAAGAAAAACTAGCTGCTGCTGCAAACATCGGCAAACATGAAAGCCAAGCCAAACTGGCAGCTAGAAAGTTGGGAAGAAAATTGCAAAGCCAAAGAAAGATGGGTAAATTGCAATGCACGCCAAAGCGCATCACAGTCCATTGTGTGTTTAAGAATGCTTCTTTGTTTTTTCTCTCTGTGTTTTTATTCAATTTTCTGAATATGTAAGGAAATTTGTGCTCTTCTTGATGGGTGGTTTGGGGCTATATTTGAGTGAGTGCAGTTCTTCATTCTACGTTTGTCGGGGCAGCACCCAAAGGGGAATCGATGGAAAAACAACTGATTGGAAATGGTGATGTATTTTTTTCTCGATAACATAAGGTGCACTGCTCGGTGGGCTCCAATAGTCCGGTGGGCTCGATGCGTGCAACGTCAGCACCAGATGCTGGGTTCAAAACCCGCACGTGCTGCTCATTTATAACCATGCTAAGATGAACCATTTCCTAGAGAAGCGTAATAAACGGAAGCGAGAACTAAAATTGTTCAGTATTTTCTTATGATTTTATTTTCATCTATTAACGACTAAACGCCCGATCCCCATACTTGGCCAATCCAACGAATGGCCAGTCACGGACGAATGGCAAATGCTGCTGGCTTCGTCGTATTTAATTTTTCAAATCAGATCGACTCGTTGTCGGAATGCCTTTAGCTGATGGTTCAAGCTCATAAAACGTGGAGAGCCGACGCTTTTACATGCATCTTTCTGGCGTCTCGTCGTGCGTATACACTAGATATATTTGAGTGTGTGTAACTAGCTAGGAGTTTTCCATGGGCCCAAATAAAACTCCGAAGAAAATAGGAATCATCGTCTCGCTGTCTGGGAATGGCCGCGTGCGCCGTTCCGCAGCCATGGCAGGCAGAAGGCATCTCATTTTCGAATGAATGTCCAATGGATTTTTTTCTGCCTTACCAATTCCATTCGTTTGTTGGTTTTTCTACTTCATTTGCTATGACACTGGCAATTAAAAGAGACAATCATTTTTGTTTTTTGCTGCTGCTGTGCTGATACTTCTGGTTTTCTCTAACAATGTCTCTAGGTAATCGATATTTCGGTCACTAGGCAAAGTCACGCCTAGAGAAAACTTCCAATCCGGGAAGGTCAGATTCTTCTGGTAGCCAGGGATAATGCCGGGTGAAATTTATCGTTTTGACTTGGTGACATCTTTGTAAAATGTCGATGTTTTGATGAACATTCTTCGAGAGGAGTTTTCCGGGGACTAGTTTAATTTAAGGTGTATATATAGAAGAATGATTCTTCGAACATGCAATTTACTTATCAGAACGTATTCACTGTGTTTCTATCATAAAGAGAACATAACGGCACTCAAGTTTATATTTGACTTAGGCACTTTTAGCAAAAATCCACTTTTGATTTTTTTAAAAGATGGAAATTTGACTTCAAACCATAATAGCTGGGTGTCTGCTGCCGTGAGTGGGTTCGTCCCACTGAAACAACCCTGGGCTTCGTTTTTCTAACCACCAAGGCATGGTCGATTGAGAAGCTACCAAGCTAGAATCCCGTCGCGACCACCCTGGGTGGTTTCTCAGCATCCTTTTGTTGCAGGAAAGGTCGTAGCTGAGTACGTGAGACTTTTTAAGCCCAATCACAAGTACGAATCAAGATAAGGATTATACCACGCCCTAATATCCTAAGACCTTCCCTTAGCTCATCAAGTTTGGGTGACTATCTCTTTCTCTCTTTCCGTTCATCATCTCTCCTGATTCGAATAAGATCGCGCATGATTTGCTAGATTTCGTCGACTATAGCACGCCGGGAATGTTCTTCGGGACACATCTCACTCACAACATTTTCAGCGTTAAAATTTAATTGTTGTTGACGCCTTGAACGAACCTGGAGCAGAAAAAGGTAGCATGTTCTGCCGATTCCTCCGTATCTACGCATTCCGGGCAATATGGCGAGCAGATACGCTTGAACCGATGAAGGCATTGCTCAAAGCACCCATTACCAGCGGTGTGTAAACTCGCTTCGGAAAGAATCATCCGGCTGATTTTTTCCGAGTTTAACTTGTTGTATGCAGATTGATTTTATCTTCGTTCCAATCATTACGTGATTGCACACAAAACAAAGAAAACAGTTCTGCATTGATGTTTTCCATGCCTCGCAGGAAAAAAATCACACCAACGAAACAACAGAACGAAGCTTACCGTACACGAATGCACACGAGCGTTGCCCGACGGACCGAGTTAACATTCCTCGCACCCTTCTCTCGTTCGTTTCCCGTTCCCTTGTGTCTATCACTTTTAGCCACGCCCCCATGTGTTGTCCGATTGATGTGTTCGGCTGCCGAACGAAACCGATTTGAATTCTGAAATCGCAGAACTGTACGATCGCTTCGCTGATGTTTCCCCCGATTGCTGTTTACTCCTGCCGAGTTTACCCGAAGCTTACTTCCTGATGCTTTCCGAGTTGAACTATAGATAGCATCATTGCAGTTTGAGTTTAACGAAATTAAATCGTTCTGCAAAGAAGGGCAAAGTGCGAGTATGTAGACTCGCGATTTTAACATCTCTGCCCATTACCCGATAGAAAATGCGACAGTTGACCTCTCAATACTCCCAATGTACCCAGTCTGAAAGTCGCGGGATTAGCTTATGCGTCCATCTTGCGTTGTTCGATGTGTCCCATTGCCCCTGCCACTTAAGCATTGACGCTGCTCGTTGAGCTTTACTCACTCCTCTAACAGCTCATGCCCCGTAACACTCCTTATCGTCAGCCAGAGTTATGTCGATGGGAATGATGACCGCGATGACAAAAGCTGCATCTGCTGATATGGTCCAGTATGCACAGGTAACTCGCATATCTATCCCGTTCCACTCATATGACGGAACACCAGGCCACTCCTCCGTATCGTAGTTTCGACAGTACTACGCTCGCAAGGTCTTGCTACTCTTTGGACCGTGACAGTTCGCAACAGTATTTGACACACTCTCACAACAGTATTTGACATGCACTCTAAAACTTAAGCCGTCTTCGATCATTACTCTGAGATACTTTAGCTGCTATTTCGAAGATTTAGTGTGTCCTCCAACAGTAATGTCCATGTGCGGCACAGCTCTTTTGTTGGTCAAGAGCAGAACTTAGCAGAACGGTTTTATGGTGGGCTATCTGAAGCTTAACTCCTTCCAAACAGATGTGAATTCTTTTCTACAGACCCGTTGTAATGTCTTCCACCTCCTCGATTGGTTCACCGGTGATCATGAGTGCGATATCGTCTACAAATCCGAATGCGCGCCTCATTATACATACATGACATTCCAAAGCACAGGTCCGAAAAGGAAACCCTGTGGGAACATCCGCTGTTAGGGCAGTAGATCCTAATCCGGATTCGGTTTCGTAATTTAAGACTCGATTTTCGAAGACGCTTCCTATTATCCTTCAGAGGGTATTGGGATTTGGGAACACGTATCCTGTGAATCGTTTCGGCAAAAGCTTCCCAGCTGGCATTGTTGAAGGTATTCTTAAGGTCGATCGTCACATAGCGTAGTGACGATCTCCTTTGAACAAAGGTAATTAATGTATTTGTGGATGAATTTTTTGGAGGCAGATGTTATTACCAACAAGTGAAGGTCGTATTATAAAACGAGCCAACAATAAGAAGTTCTTTAGGTATTAAAAAATAAGCTAGTCCTAAATTGGTATCGAGAAGTGTGTTGATAAACTTGAAACTGATAAATCTTCGCTCCGTTTATATGGGCGACCTTTTTTGCCGACCCCTGACTCAAAATTTGATACCTGCATTCAATTACCCGTCAAATTGAACCCATGTGCAAATTTTCAATTTCTCAATCCGATGCATTATCATGACGAACATTTTTCATCATTCCTGATCCTAAAGAGCATCCAAGCCAAATATGTCTTGTTTGATTGTCGTGAATAAAACATTTCTCATAAGTTTTGGCATTTTTTTTAAATTATTAAAACATTCAGCATATAACATTTGAATTTAAAATATACTAAGGACACATTTTACCGTGACGTGAAATCGCTTTTCCGAACTTTTCTAAACTGTTATGATTCTAGAAGACAACTTATTCACTTGAAAATAAAAAAAATAAGAGCAAATGGTCGCAAATTGAACTTCCTTCAAAATTAATATAAAATTTGGTCATAAAAAAGATTTAAGTTGTTCGTGTTGTAATCGATTACTTTTGTGACGTAAATTCACGCTAGTATTGACAATTTTTTACTTCAGTTCAAACCACTTTGATTTCCTGTTTTCTCTGGGGAAAAAGAATATCGGTGTCTTCAAATAAGTTGTAGAAAAAACAATTATCCACAATTTGATGTGCGTAGCTTCTCGATTGAATTACAGCGAACGAACAAAGTTAGCCTCTTTAAAGTTGTGACGTGAATTCACACAGGATAATGGACTGAATTCATGTCACGAAATTTCAAGTTATTCTGAACCATTCTTTAGAGCCTTCAAATTTCATGTACACTTTAAAAAGTGACATTTTGTTATTCCGACTTTTACAATTAAAAGTTTTCAGAATTTTGTGACATAAATTCACTCATTTCCACTGTTGTAACACAGCTGGAATCCAACCGATTCCTAAGAAATTTATTGTTTCGGAGTCGTTTCATCATTTTCAAAGAAGTACTTTTTTTGTTTGAAAATTTCAAGGTTTCTCGTAAAATTCAAAAGTTTTTTTTGTGACAGGAATGCAATCATTTGCGACTGTTTTTGTTCGCCTTTTAAAACATCCAAACCAATTCTTTTTACTACACAATGAAGCAAAAAAAAATCCATCCATTGATTTGAAATAATTATTTTGTAAAACTTGTTAATACTTAACCTTTTACACCAAAAAATTCAATGTTAAAAATTATATAAAACATGTAGTTTTTTTCACTTTTTTCCGTTGGTTTTGTGTGATTAAAGTTACCACAATTATTGACAAGTTTGAGAAAGAGTCAAAAGAAGAAATTGATATTTGTTCCAGCTTAAGTGGTCTTCTTTTATACTGAAATTTCCGAACTACCATTTTTAAAGCTTGAGTATGTTTCGATTTGTTTAAAAACTTAAGAAAATTTAGAAAATTACGATTGAACTAAATTAATTAATTAAAATTAATCGAAATAACTATAAACGTTTTTAGCAACACTTAGAAAACATAAAAATGCTTTGTAATGAGGATTTGTTTATGTAGATTGAAAGCAATGGTTTATATCTTAAAAATGTTTCAATTTCTCTCTCACAATATGTTTCGAGTTAATTATTTATTAAAAATCCTTGTATTTAAATGTTGAAAAATTACAGAGTTTGTTTCATTACACAGTGCAACAGTTCAATTGAAAACAATCTCACTCATCGCTAGTTTTCGAATTTCATGTGAAAACTAATAAACCCTCCAAAGTATTTTTTCCAATCTCATAAAAATGTTACTTTTTGTTTGCACAAGTATCAGAAAATTTCTTATGATTTTGAATTTCCTTTTAACATTTTTAGTTTACTTGTGGAACTGTGTTTAAGCAGGACTTTCAAAAGTATAAACAATAAATGGAACAATAGAAACATTTACAAACTGAAACGAAGACAAAAATATTATTTCAAAAAACTCACAAACCACCGGCTGAGAAGAAATTCTTCTATAAATAAGTATTTAAATTGAAAAAAAAATTATTGTTATTGTTAGTATATTGTGAATAGTTTATGATTTTTTCATACTTTCTTCGAATAAGATGTAGATGTTCTATTTAAAAACAAACGGATTTACTAAAAAATCATGCATAGTATTTTATTTAATGAAATGACCAAAAATAGAGGCTTTTCTAGATATTTTCTGAATGGAGTAATTTTTGTGTAGGTCATAATTCCAAAGAATTCCAAAATTTTGTATTCGTGTCTTTAGTAAACTTATGAATCTACATAAAATAAACAAATGTCTGAACAAACAAAGTCATATGAAGTTCATTAAATTGGTTCAAACATTCTAAAATGTCAAAGAAATGATCAAAAACATATAAATTTTTAAGCTGTTTTGTAGTATTGAAATTCCGGATACAGTTTTTTTCTTTTGAAGTTGATACCATATTTTAATGGTGGTAATAATTCTTATTCTCCAGAGGTGAACCAGCCTGTGGCTGAAAACCTCGTAAATAAAGACAAAAAAAAAATTCTTATTCTTATCTTCAAACTATGCTGAAGAAACTGTAGAAAAATTCCGAAGGGTTTACGATCTATGAGCCATATTAACACTAGAAAGGCCGCACCAGTCAAAATGACTGGTTGGACACTTTGTTTGTTGAATATCTTTAAAACACTACGCTCTAAAAATTCGCAAAAAATACGACTTTTCATGAATTTTGAATCTCTACAAACCTGTGTATTTTTTATTTCACTAGCTCGATTAATAAGCGAAAAAAATTTCGCCATGGACACTCAGACCGTGACCAGTCAAAATGACTGGTAAAATTCACAACCCTATAACTCAAACAAGATAATTTTTTTTCGCTTGCTTTTGGTTTCATTTGCAATCTATATTCAAGACAATGATCTCTAGTTGATTTATGGTGGGCAGGAGTGTGTCATTCGTAATTGAATTATTGATTTTCGATGCGAAGTCATGAAAATTTGTAGGAAAAGTTCCCGGATTGACCGCTGTGTGGCGCTTCAAGCACTTGACTCCCAATTTTTTTAGTCCGTTTTGTTCCTCAACTATAATCAAACTTTCTGACAAAATTTGGCAAAATTTCATCAAGATTTGTAAAAGTTATGTTAGATTTAATACATGTCCATTCGGGAAATCGAGTAGTTTTAGGTGATAAATATGTTTTATACTAAACTAGAATGAGTTAAATAATTATGAATTGTGTACTCATTTATTCAAATTTGAAGACATCAGCTAAGAAACCGAATAACTTAAATGATATTTCAACATGGGTGCACGCAATATTGTTTATATGTTTATATGGTTATCCACCATGGGTGCACGGATTCACCGCAGTTTCTGCCCAAGTATGTATTCACATGCATTCTTAGGTTATTAGGTTCCACAAATTTCTAATGCAAGTTCACTTACAGGTATTCCGGCACCCGTGTATATACCTGGCCAACTGGCAACTGACTGAACATTCTCATTGAACATTCTTATTATAAGAAGAAACACATCTTACCTGTCGGCAACTTATGGGGTGTGAACCCAAGTGTTTTCTTGCCGATACCGGGAATCGAACCCAGTACGCCTGGCATACCTAGACCAGACTCGCGCCAGGCTATCTGATAGACCACATCGGCGCTAAGATGGGTGCACGGATTGGCTGTAAATTCGCCGTTGAGAATTATATAGAAATAAATAGTTTTCAACTTGCTTCAGAACAAAAAATATTTTTGAGTTAGATATGATAGGTATTTGAAATGCAATATTGATCAATCAAAAAACTTTTAAGGAAAAACAAATCAACGTATACATTTGACAATGTCGATTCATTATTTTTATTTTCATTGTTTTCCGTCACACGACATAACTTGATGCATATAATTCCTAAAATTAACTCGGTCCATGGTAACCGTTTTCTAATTTCTTTGATGTTGATCAGATCTTATCAGATAAATATACGATTGCAAAAACCTTGTTTTTTAATAACAAATAAATCAATTTATTATTTCAAGATATTTTTGAAATATTTCGTTTCCAGGAATGAAAAAAACGGAATTAAAAATAAAAATCGTTATTTAAACCACTATGTCTCAACATGAAAGACATGGTTTCGACTTTAGTTTAGTCAAGATTTGTAAAAATGCTTTTTGAAAATTTGCAAAAAGTCCAATATTTGATTAAAATGCAGTGAATCCGTGCACCCATAGTGAAAAACCATGTATTTAACACAATTTTTCATTTGAATCTATAAAAGTATTTATTATTGACCTTTAGCATGTAAAAAAATTGATTTTGGATTAATAGCGGTGAATCCGTGCACCCATGGTGCATTGCTCTACTTATAGAAAAAGTATGCTTCAAAACCTACAATATCAGGTATAATTTATAGGCAACGTGTTGAAAAATTTCAGAGCGGTGGATGCCAGAAAATATCTACTAAAACAAAATTGAAGTGAAACCGTGCACCCATGGTCAAAACCTATAACCATCTAACATGATTTTATAATTAGATTGATAATGTGTTTTAATTTTTTGATAATTATTTGAAATATTCATTTTATGACATACACGCATTCGCCAAATATGCGAAAATGAGGTGATTCCGTGCACCCATGGTGAAAAAATATTTCCATTTTATAACAAAAATGATATCGAATAAATAACAAAATAATTTCAAGAGAAAAAAGTTAAAAATATTATGATATAAATTTTTTTTTCCTTTACCAGTCATTTTGACTGGTCGCGGTCCGGATAGGTATATTCAATTTGCCGGTCCTTCTAGTGTTAAAATATTTTATTTTCGAAACATCAGAAATGTTTCTGTTTGACCCGAATGACAATTGTTAAAGGGTCTTTAATAAATAATAATAATAATCAGAAATGTTTAATTTGTTGTGTAAAAATTCCGAAGTTGCAAAAAGTAACTTTTTTATGAGATTGGAAATAATCTGGAGGGTTTATTAGTTTTCATGAGTACTTAAAAAATTGCAAATAGTGAAATCCACCAAATAATCTCGAAAGTGTTTCAAATACGAGAATTCTCGTTTTTTTGGTTGCCGTGAATGTGCTCCACTTGGAAACATTACTCGATTGTTAAAAATCTAATAATGAAACTAAATTCTACAAAATTAAATACAACACTTATCTAAAGTAAAAAAAAATGTAGAATTTGGTCCAATGGTTTCTGAGATACAGCATATCAATCTTCGGCATTTTTCATCGCGGTCCTCAATGTGTTACCAAACACAATAATAAAATTGTTGCATTAGAATTGATTGTTTTTACTTTTTTTTGTCTTGCTCGATAACACTAGGTCAAAAAATTCACATTTTTCCGTGGTGACAAGAGACTGAAGTGAGGGCGCTGTTTTAGATCAATGATCAACTTTTTCGAAGACCGCAAGTAGTTTTGACTCTTGAGAAAAAAGTTATTGAGGTTTTCGTTTAGTTAATTCATCACAGTCCAGTAAAATATAAGAATTTTCAGGATATTTAGAAATAACTTTTAATCAAAATCAATCATAGATATTTTTAAAATTCTAAGTCGAATCGATTCACATTCTAAAACAAATTGTTAATGAAATTAAAATCTTCGATAACAATCCTCGTAAATGTTATTCAGTGGTGTCGATAAAAGTTACGTAGTTTCTATTAAATTTTCTAAAGCTTGTGAATTTTTTAAGAAGCATAATTTCTCAGGAACTAGAATAGCTAGGGAAAATCCTTCCTTGTCCCTTATCAAATTGAGGTTAATAAACAGATTTGATTTTCAAACCATCTTTTCAATTAACTTGATTTTTTACAGTGTTGCCAGTGTTAATTATGGTTTTCGTAGTGTAAATTTATACATACTAATTTTTATATAAATTTTCAAACTTTTGAGAGTCTCTTTAGAGTTACCCCTATTTTAAGGGAAATTTTGTATCGTTACTTATTTTTTATAATAGAGCAATTTCAGGGGATTCGCTTGTTGAAAGCTCCATATACCCCATTGCATTGCACTTTTGTTGTTACAAATCGTGCCGTAATCACATACATACTTGAGGCACGTTTAGTGAACCCTGAGAGTTGACCAAATGAGCTGAAATTTGGCATGATGCTGCTTCTGTTGCCCAATTAACAAATTTTGCGTCCTCCATTTCGAGACTGTGATTTAACAACTTTTAATTGAACTCGTGCTAAAACACTGACAGTATTATAACTGTTCATTAGACTGAGTAGATTTGGGGTAATTTTTGAATTCCTCAAACCCTGGGGTCTTAAAAGCTTCGTCGTGGTCCAAAACTCATCCTTGATTTTTTGTAGAATTTTTAAGTAACGTTTACATGAGTAAATTTGAACTTTAAGGTTTGTATGGGAAAATTGAATATTTTGTACTGAAAAATCAACATCATTTTGGTTTCTTCTGTGGAACCGAGCCAGCTGATGGTTTTTGTGCCAATTAATAAAATTCTTTGAGGAAATTTTCCGCTGAACAACTTTGTCGAAGTCCGTAACTTCGTATATTATTAGACAAAAAAATTATTAGGTGTTGAATAGGGATATATCTTTTCGCATTGATAAACGATAAATTCAATTGACATCACTGTAGGGTGCCTAGCGAGGTCAGGGGTGCCAGGTGGTTTTGATAAAAATCAGGACACCGCAATGATACAAATCAGGATTTTTCAGGACACCACTAAATTGATGAAAATAACATGGAGCTCTGCTTAAATTGCATAACTAAAGGCGAAATACAGGTGCTGAAGACGCCTGAAGTTATGCAACTACAGTGAGAAGAACCTTTGATGGCCTGAAGTTAACATCGAAAAACAATATCTAAATATCATTTGAACCAAATATTATCATCGGCTAAACTAGTTTAACTATTTTATAGAAGATTTGTTTGATTTTCTATCCAATTAACAATAAATTTAGTTAAAGTTTAGATATTTTTCAAAAATTAGGACAAATCAGGACATTTTGAAGGTCATTTTTCAAAAATCAGGACAATTCAAGCGTTTTTGAAAAATCAGGACACCTGACACCCCTGAGCGAGGTATTGCATGACTCCTTTTCATGCAATACTTCGCAAGCAGAGTGCCTCCAGCTACGGGTGGATGCATATTGAGGAAAAGTAGGCAAGGGGTACCAAAAGTTTCTCATTGGTGGGGGGTGGAGACGGAGCGCTTTTTGACAACGAATTGTTCGCCTACCATGCCTGCGATTACGATTGCCTGTCACAAGATGGACGATTCCGTGCATTGGTATAAGAACACACCTGAAGCTTTACACGCCTTGTTCGCAAGGCTCAAGCAGTGATGTCAATTGATTTTATTGTTTATCAATTCGAAAAGACATACCCTTGTTAAACAGCTAATAACTTTTTCGCCTAATAAGATACGAAGTTACGGTCTTCGACAAAATTGTGCAGCGGAAAATTTCCTTAAGGAATTTCATAAATTGGCACAATAACCATCAGCTGGCTCGGTTCCACAGAAGGAACAAAAATGATGTTGATTTTTCAGTACTAAATATTCAATTTTCCCATACAAACCTAAAAGTTCAAATTTACTCATGTTAACGTTACTTAAAAGTTCTACAAAAAATCATGGATGAGTTTTGGACCAAAACGAAGCTTTGAAGACCCCAGGGTTTAATAAATCAAAAAATGACCCCAAATCGACTCAGTCTACTGTTCATCCTGTATGATGTAACTTGCATACTAATAACGCAGGTACAGCAAGTGTCTTAAATATTTCAAATCATTAAAATTAAAATTCAAATAAGAACAGTTATCCTAGACCTACCTTTTCCTACACCAAAAGATAGAAATTGGATCAAGTATAATGGTTCAAAGCGTCATGTGGTACGGATTAACAAAGAAGATGGATGGAAACCATAACAGGGCGTCTTTTCCCACCGGAAACATACTTAAGAATAAGCTTATGAATATTAGAAAAATATCACGGGTTGGTTTTCCATCTATTTCCGAGACAACTTCTTCTTTCATAATTCCATTCTTTTTAAAAATTCAGATCAACCCGTCATTATTAATGTTGCACACACTATTCAAATATTAATGGCAACCATGGAGCCATCAAGAATATCTACCATTAGCCAAAGTCGGAGCTCTAATAACAACAACAACAACGAAGTGAGGGAGCCAACTAAACAACAAAACCACCAACGAGCGAAACTTCAAAGGCGCAGAGCTCGTCTGAGAAAAAACGAGAGTTACACATGCGAAAATGTGCTCACCTCACTACACTAACTCTCTCCTTCTTCGTTCTTCTCGCATGTTCGGTGTAATGCGATTTTTCATCAAACAGCCCCTTGTCAACCCAACCCAAGCAATGCATGGCTGAACATTCATATGAGCATTCGCGATATTGTAGTTTTTGGGTGATAGACAAGCCAAGGCAGCCACGGCCATGGCAAGACTGTTAGGCGAAGACGTTTGACATAAACTCGAACAGAAAAAGAAATTTCATTTATTCGAACAAATATCACAGAAAACTTAAGCTCGTCAAGCCAAGAAAAATCCATCCTACCACTAACGAAACAGTAGGGCACTTGTTTTTCTTTTGTGCGCTGCTGCCGATTGGGGAGTTGTGGGAGAAAGAAAAAACTCATTGAAACATGCAGCCCATAAAAGAAGGGCTTTTGCAAAACTAACATACATAGTAGTACCTCGACGGCGAGGGTTGATTCAGACGACAACTCACTCACATACCCATACACATGGAGAGAAATCGCCCATTCACCCTTTTCCCAACCCCAGCTGCTGCTGCCGGCAAACTTTTAACGGCTCGGCTGGTCCAAGTCTGGCTGGGGCTAACCTAACTAGCGAACTTGGTGGTGGAACTGGCAGGCAAATATGTTTGATTAGTTTTCTGGCGGATGTCAACGACTGACAGCTGAAGGCATATAAACTTCACACGGACTTGTTTTTTCCCCTCTTGATTGGAGGAAGTCAAATCGCTGGGAATTGAAACAGTTTCTCTGTGTATGTTTCCACCTTTAAATTTCTTTTTCTGAACATTTCAGTTGTCAAAATTGATTCATTAACTCAGAAACTTAGAATAAGATCAAAATTGAAAAGAATCAAACACGCAATGTTTAACAACATTGATAAGACTTCTTCCCCTAGATAAGGAAAAAGGCTCATCATACTTCGATTGCAATTGTGACGTGAAGTTGAACATGTGAAAGAAATGTAGGTCAACGAACGTATTCCACTTCAAGGCGCCAAGAAGTGTGGATGGATTATTCAGTAAAAGAAAGCAGAAAAAAGTCCTCCACTAAATAAAAACAAGGAGAAGAAAAATGATTTAATTATCTACACCGGAAGAATTCTAGGAACCCACAACATCACTCGTTCAACAGGCGAGGAAAACTCCCTTGTCAATCCTGAGGGAATACTAGAAAAACAGCATTCAGTTGAAGGTTGTAAGGAATTCTTTTGAAATTACCGGTCTGCAACTTAGCTGGGGCTTAGGATTTGCAACAACGAGCCAAGAATAAATTTTGTTAACGGGGTTGACTGAACCTATTCTGTTTTTTTTTTAAATGAAAAGTATAACTGTTTCCGAGATATTTACCATTAGACTGAGTCGAATTGGGTTTACATGAGTAAATTTGAACTTTTAAGTTTGTTTGGGAAAATTGTATATTTTGTACTGAAAAATCAACATAATTAGATATTGTTTCTTCTGTTGAACCGAACTTGCTAATAGTTTCTGTGCTAAAGGGTGATACGGTCAAAATTTGGTCAAGGGAAAACGCGTGTAAATCGGTGAAATCGCTTATTTAAAAAATCAAATTAAATTTCTTTTTCAAGTTTAATTAGTATAAAATTCAGTAAAAATATTTAGTTAGGCTTCCGCTTTTCCAAATCCGAATTGCCAGGCCTTTCGCTTAACCCCTGCCATCAGATTTTGTACAGCCACCTTGTCCACCTTCTTCGCCGCAGAAAGCCAGTTTGTCTTGAACTGCTGCTCGCCCTTAACAGTTTTTTTGGTCTTCTTTAGGTTCCGCTTGACAATAGCCCAGTATTTCTCAATTGGGCGGAGCTCTGGCGTGTTGGGAGGGTTTTTATCCTTGGGAACCACCTGCACGTTGTTGGCGGCGTACCACTCCATGGCCTTTTAACTGTATTGCCAAGATGCCAAATCCGGCCAAAACAGTACGGAACAACCATGTTTCTTCAGGAAAGGCAGCAGACGTTTATTCAAACACTCTTTTACGTAAATTTCTTGGTTGACAGTCCCGGAAGCTATGGAAATGCTGCTTTTCAAGCCACAGGTACAGATGGCTTGCCAAACCAGATATTTCTTCGTGAACTTTGACAGTTTCATGTGCTTGAAAATATCTGCTACATTTCCCCTTCATTTTGCCGTATAAAACTCCTGTCCCGGAAGCTGCTTGTAGTCGGCTTTGACGTAGGTTTCGTCGTCCATTACCACGCAGTCAAACTTCGTCAGCATCGTCGTGTACAGCCTCCGGGATCGCGCTTTGGCCGTCGTATTTTGTTTATCATCGCGATTTGGAGTCAATACCTTCTTGTAAGTCGATAGTCCGGCTCGTTTTGTGGTTCGATGCACGGTTGTAGATGATACACCCAGCCTATTTGCGGCATCTCGGAGAGAGAGGTTAGGATTTCGCTTGAAACTACCGGCAACTCTCTTTGTCATCTCAGTGGCTTCCGGTTTTCGATTTCCCCCCGATCCAGACTTCCTGGCTGTTGCCAAACGTTCCCCAAACACTTAAATTACATTTGTAACGGTTGATTTGGCAACTTTTAGCGATTTTGCCAGCTTTGCGTGCGAGCAGCTCGGATTTTCGCGATATGCGAGCAAAACTTTGATACGATGCTCTTCTTCCTTGGACGGCATTTTGCCAACTGAAGAGTGAATTCCAAAATCAAAATTGGAGCAACATTCTTTTTTTTTTCTTTATTTATTTAGCTCATATTAACCGTATAAGTTCGAAAACTGTTGTCGGCTACTCAGTTCGTATTAAGTTAAAAATGTATGTGTACGTATTCTAAGCAACTTAATCTATCTTACGTTACTACACGTTGTGGACTACTACTCAAAAGAAGGGATAATGAAGGGAAAGGATAATGGGATTGGTGAAGGGAAGGGTAAAGGGAGAGGAAAAGGCAGGATAAAGGCAGAGGCTTTCAAATGTCCCACACCAGGTTGTGCGTAGCTAGGAAACCATTTCCTGTTTCCAAATCTCCCAAGAGTCCATATTTTAGCAAGCAGAGGTCGGCATTAAAACGCTATTCGCTAGTTAGTCCGCTACATTTTTGTTTCAATATTTATTTTTTAACTTTATTTCTGGAGAACTTACGGCTCTAAAAACTCCATAACTTTATAGAAAATAACATTTATCAGCATTCTTGCTTGAATAATTGCATCTAGTGGAGTTTGTTTATCCTTTATTTCAACAGAAATCCCGTAAGAAAATAAATTTGTCATCAAAAAAGTAGCGGACTAATTAGCGATTAGCGATTCAACGCCAGACACTTCAAAAAAGCATGTATCAGCATTCTTCCTTGACTGATTACTTGTTTTGACGTTCGTCTATCTGCTGGTGCAAAAATTTGGTGAAAAAATAAATGAAAAGGATAATTATCTAACAAAAACGGAGCAGACAAATTAACGATTAGCGCTTTAATGCCGAACACTGTTAGCAAGGTTTACCGCGCTTGCATTCGCGTTGCTTTGGTGGATAACATATTTCTTGGGAGGGCTAGGCTTTTTAAATGAGTTTCGGCGAAGCCTAGTAATTCCATACCCCCCGACTTACCAGCTATGTACAGTATGGTTTCGTCAAGGTGGGTAGGTATTACTAGGCTGAATTTCATAAAAAAGGAACCTTTTCAGGTTGGTTTTGAAAAGCGGAAAGCTTTTTGAATGAGGTGGTAAAGAATTGAACAAGTTTAGACCTTTGTTCAAGAAACTATTAGAAGCAACCGTTGTTCTTCTTCTAGCAATATAAAAATTTGAATTTAAATTACTTCTTGTATTATAGGAGTGAATTTCCGATATAAAAGTCGGTGTTATGTTAGTTTTTATCAAATTATTTAGGATTTTATATATAAGGATACAATTTTTCAACTTATTTAAAGTGTATAATGGAAGCACTCCAACAGAATACAGTTGAATTGACGGGAAAATTATCGGAAGATTTTTGATAATTTTTAACGCTCGATTTTGCAGAGTAAGAAGAGGTTTAAGGTGAACAGAAGCCAGGGGCGGTCCTAGAGTTGGCTCTAGGGGGTGGGGGGGGGGGGGGTTGATTTTCCAAATTTTCAAAAATCAGTCAATGAGACGGATCGTGAATATCTGGCGAAAAAACGTTAATTTTGAGAAACAGAGTGGGGGTAGGGGTGGGGTGTTACAGTTGCAAATAAGATTTGATGTAGGTTTGTAATTTGAAAAACTTGAATTTAGAGATAAATATTGAAAACTTTTAACATATTTTCGCAATATTCTTATTTTGATATCCTATTATAAAACAATCTGCGAATCTTAGATGTTCATTGCGAAAAAGTGTTGATAAAAAGATTATTTTCGTAATTTTTACAATTGGTAGTTTAAAAATTATAACTTTGAGAATTCTTTACAGAATTTTCCGCTATAAATGTCATTTCACAAATGAAAATCACATTTTCGTAGAAGAAAATGTAAGAAAAATCTCCAAGTTATCCACAATATTTTTACTGGGCATCTTCATATAAGCGTAAGATTCGCAGCAATATTTTAATGATTCTCATTTTGCAGCAATTTCAAAACAATTATTTGAAAAAAGCATAGTTTAAAAATTGCTCTGAATTAAAAACTGAATATTTAATTATTTTTCTGAAAATACTTCAGAATCACTGAATCGTTGTTCAAAAGCATAGAATTATTATTGATTCTTGTTCCAATTCTTCAATTTTTAATTATAAATTTAAAACGAATTAAGATCATCAAAATCAAATTCTTAGGTATGAAGCTTTTGACACTTCATTTTATATGTTTTTTCTTGAATTTCAAGCTCTCATACTACATTTAATTTTTTTTGTAAATTAATCCAAAGAAATAGTAACTAATTTGCAACGATTGCTCTCAATATTTCCAAACTTTTTGTATAATGTTTGAATAAAATAAAAGAATATTGTATAAAAGTTAATTCCTGAAAGTTAATACTATTTCAATATTTCAGTGAAAAGTCATAATCAATTGCAATTGAAATAACCAAACTTTCAAATTAAGAGTGGATTTTTAACCTAAGTTATTAAGCTGGATTTCTACTCAAAAGTTTAAATATTTTTGTGTTGATGAGTTTGTCCTAGCTTCGGCTGGACATATACTAAAATTGGAACGATACAGAGAAGATTAGCATGGCCTCTGCGCATTGTGCGTAGATTCGTTTAGAACAGTATCGGCGATATGATTGGTGTGAATCCTGAAATCCAGCTGTGTTGGTACAAAATTAGAAAAAAATTCTTCCGAATGTTCAACTTGAGCAATTGCCTTGTTTCCGAGAAAATAGTCGGGGAATAAGAAATAGTTTTATCTCACCTAGGAAAAATTAAAACATTGGCAAGTTTTTCGAGCCTATGCTTGAAAAACTGATTTTGGAAATAAATTTCTTTTTTTTTTAGTTAGTTAGTTTATTGATGGATATGTGGGCTGAGCCCGTCATCCCGCAAACTTAAGACTATCTTAAATATAATTGTCGTCTTAAATACATAATGTAAATGTTTAAAATTGTCTGTACACTTGAATTGAAGTCAATTATGTTATTTATGCGGTTCGCTTCCCTCATGTATCGGTGCGCTGGCTCGTTACGGCTGTAATTTGTTGTTCGATTCTCAACGGTGTAGCGCCTGCGTCTTCTTAAGACCAAACTGCTGGAATTGGTTGTTATTCGGGACCGTAGAAAGGACGAATCTATGATGCCTCGATCTATTTTCAGGAAGAATTTTAAGTCGTTTATGCGGTGCCGATTCTCTAGTAGATCCAAGTCCAATAGATGACATAAGCTCTCATACTCTGGCATTTGCTCTCTCCAACCAAGATTCCTTACCGCAAATTTCACAAACCGTTTCTGGACAGCTTCTAATCGATTTATATGTACTTGGTACATGGGCCTCCAAACTATGCTTGCAAAATCAAACTTCGATCTAACCAAGCTAATATATAGGCATTTAATTGTGTATGGATCTTCTAATTCACCAGCAAAGCGCCTTACTACTCCAAACATCGCGAGACCATCCGAAGCGAGGCTATTGATGTGATCCCTGAAGGTCAAACCGGAATCTTCTGAACTCGTTTTTTTGTCCGATTTTATCCATCACCTCTATTTTCAGAAGAAGTATTTTCAGTATTTTTAGAAAATTTGAATAGATATCATTCAAGATGTACCGAATAGTGCGAACGGCCGAATACCGACTATTAGCCCTTTTCAAGTATTCGGTGAAACATATTCTTAAAATAAATTGCGTGAACATGAGAAATCGTAGATAAGCTTAAAATATGTTCAAAAGTATTGTCTGAATCACCGAATATTCTGCAAAAAATACCATTGTGAGTAATATTTTAATAGTTATGATAGAATTGATGAAAATAAATTTCACTTTTTGCAAAGCTTTGTATAAAATTCAAAGCATAACTGATATCAAGTTTCAACCAATAATCTAAGTTTTATATTTTTAATGTAATTTTTTAATACTATAAAATTTATTTTTATAATTTTAATCATAATTTGGTCTCAGGACAACTTAATCGCAACCATTTCTTATTTTTCTTACTTTTATTACTTTTCTTACTTTTATTTTGAAGGTATTAAATTAAAGAATGGATTTTTTTAAACTATGGATCATTATAAAAATAGTTTAATTGTGATAACGGTTCAAAATGTATGAAGTCCTTCGAGCCAAAGGGCTATAAGTACATAAAACCTAATGAAAGACTTATAATATCACAGTAAGCAAGCCTTCGAAAGAAAAATAGATGATTAAATTTAAAAATAAATATTTCAAGAAAACCCTTTTTCAATTTGATGTGCTGGCCATTTTCATATATTTTTGTCCATGTGGTATCTGAACGGCCCCAAATGCAATTTGACACTTAAAGTCTCAAGTCTTTTTTACTTCTGAAAAGGATCGAAATATGTTGATCCATCAAACATGTAGCCAAACCGATCTGCAATAACTTGTAAAATAACAAAGTTATGGTCGAAACAAATTTGCAGGTATTTTTTGAACATACCGACTATTTGGTGAACATTATCAAAAAATGATCAAACTAAGGCTTAAGTTTTAACGAAGTTAGTCTGAAAAACATTTTCACTAAATATACAAAAAGCGAAAAAAAACTCATCAGCATTAGGCGGCATCCATAAATTACGTAACGCAAAAAATGCACTTTTTTGACCCCCTCCCCCCCGTATGTCACAAATCGTAACGCTTCGACGTACCCTCCTTCGAAAATTACGTAACGCTGATAATTACCCCCCCCCATCTTCTCATGTTTTTAAATACAGATTTTCGAAGATAAAAAAATTAACATGATTTTTTTAAACGTTTTACAAAACGGAATTTATATCTATCCAAATCGCTTCTTAGTACTCATTGATGATAACTCTTTGATAAAATAAATTGAATGTCTTAATCCGAGTTGCTCTGTGCTTGTTCACTGATGATCTACCTTGTTTACTTTAGTTTGTTTAAGGAGTATAACTTGTTATGCAAAATATACTCAACTTAGTAATATTCGTCGGAATAATCAAAATTGCATTTTTTTTTAAAATCAATTGAGAAAAAAATAGTAAAATTTCCGTCTTAAGGTTGAACTGAGTTCTTGGGAGTAAATGAACCTAATATTCGGTTTTCCTACGGTTATTTAACGGATATTCAATCCGCATTTGGTGGAGTCTATCTCAGAATCTTTAAAGGGGAAAAGTTACAAACCAGTTTCAATCATGTTGAAGCCTACAAATTTTAAGCAAATTATGGTTGGTTTATCATTCTGCGGAAATGGCATGACATCAAAATAGCTGCGATTAAGTAAACTGAAATTTTTAAGGAAAAAATCGTTACGTAACGATGAGCATACCTCCCCCCCTCCCCTATGTCACAATTCGTAACGCTCGAGCTTACTCCCTCCCCCCCCCCTAGGAGCGTTACGTAATTTATGGATGCCCCCTTAAAGATAACTATCAGATTAGCGAAACGTTGTTTGATGATAGAGATACGCACGAAATTAAATTGCATGTTTCGCACGATTCCGAACTTTTTGCCGATACACCATACAGAGGAGAGAGCTCAAACTTTTGATCGATAAGTTAAACAGCTTTTTTATCTATTTAAAACATTTGCCAATTTTTAGCACAAAATTAAAAAAAATGTATTTTGATGTTAATGAAAAAAAATTCAAATGCAACTCAAATTCTTAAATTCGGTCCACCCAACCCTGCCTGAACTGATCGGGTTTAAATATAAAGTGCGTTTTTTAGGAAATTTTCCAACTTTAAGCTAAGTTTAAGTCATATTAAGTTAACATTTACATTTTGCCAATAACATACGAAGAAGGTTTTGCTCAACAACTTTAGAGTGAGATCAAAAGAAATGCAATATATCATAAGATGACTGAGATATGGCCAAACAAATTAGTTTTTTTTTTGAGGGGGTGATCCCAAACTTATGGCCGGCAGCGTATATGGTCAGCAAATTCTAATTCAACGCTGTAATTACCTCAACAAAAGTTATTTGGTGAAGATCGGTCCAGGGAATTGCAAATTTCAACTGTCTAAGTTTGGCGGACCGACTTTTTTTTAATTTTAAGCTATTAAGTGATTAATAAATTGAACAAACCCCCCATGGAGTGGAAAAATTTGAGAATTCGAAAGTACACCTACTAAGAAAAGTTCTTTGTTTTTATATTAAATCCAGCGTTTGCGAGTACTTCGTAACGGTGTTTTGCCGCATGGGCGGGGGGGGGGGGGGGGAGGGTGATCACCCCGATCACCACCCCCATAGGACCGCGCCTGACAGAAGCTGCACTTCCCCATATGCTGTTCATATACGCAAAGTGCGGGTGTATATAAGCATAATAGACATTCCAAGCTATTTTTTTCAGAGATGAGTAGCCGTACTTTCTTAAAGGCAAAAATGAAAGAGGAAACTTTAGAGCTTATTTGAAGAATATGTTCATTCCATCACAGATTTTCATCAATTATCAATCCTAGATATTTAACTTTAGATACTTGTTCGATTACTATTTCATTCAGTGAAATTTGAACCTTTTGAGATTGCTTATGTAGGTTGAAAAGAATAAAGTTAGTTTTTTGTAAATTCAGCGTTATATGATTTAGGTAAAAGAAAGATATCAGCATGTTGATGTCGTGCAAAATGTACTATTTTAGCATATCGATATTTTCTACTGTGCGTAACAGAGTTGCATCATGTGCAAAGAGCTGCATTTTACCTTTTAAAGGATTTTCGAAAATATCATTTATGTATATAATGAACAGCAAGGGCCCCAAAATAGATCCTTGAGGTATACCGAACTTAATTTGCATTCCGTTACTTTCATTGGAATTCATTTTAACAATTTGCTGTCTGTTGGACAGAATCCCGAACGATTAAAGTTGTACACACACACACACACACACACACACACACACACACACACACACACACACACACACACACACACACACACACACACACACACACACACACACACACACACACACACACACACACACACACACACACACACACACACACACACACACACACACACACACACACACACACACACACACACACACACACACACACACACACACACACACACACACACACACACACACACACACACACACACACACACACACACACACACACACACACACACACACACACACACACACACCCACACACCCACACACACACACACACACACACACACACACACACACACACACACACACACACACACCTTCAAAATTAGGGGTGTTCAGGTTTTTTAAATGCAAAATAGAAATAAATACGTCAAGTTGATATTGACCTAATTTTGACCGTATCACCCTTCACACAAAATGTCTATTTCATAATCAGCGATCATAACATATCTCTGCCATGCTTCTTCTTCTAAAGTACTTCAGTTGAATCTGACAGTGACTTATTTTGCTGAATAGCTCTAACTTGAAGCAAGAAAACAGCGTCGAGCTGTTCAAAATTGAAAAAAACTACTTTGCATGAGGTGGAACCAATCGAATATGAAGCACTGTATTGGAAGAATTTTTTATGTAATATCTACCCAAACCAGTCAAGTTTACTGATTTTTATAAAGTTAAAAAAATATGAAAAAAATATGTTTCATGAAATTTAAAGCTTTTGATCAGTTCATTTTTTTTTTGTAAATTCTTAATTGGAGTCGGCTCATACATTTAGGCTTTAAGAAGCCAAACTCGTTTTTTTTATAACAATTGTGGGCTTATAGTTCTCTAGCTCACCTTTTGAGGAAAAAAGAAGATAAATAGCGAAATATGAAAAAAATCAAAGGAATTATAGGCGAAGTTCCATAGTTTTTAGGGAAACGTTGAGTTCATTAAAGTTGGTGAAAATATTTCACCATCGAAATAAAACTAAGATTTTAATCTGTATTGTAAACCAACATAACTCCAACTCTAGAAAGTCCAAACCTTGCCTGAAAATAAAGTCGTTCCCGATGCTCCACATTCCTTTCCAAAAACTCCCAACAACATGACTGGACAGCGTGGAGGGAACACGCATTCGCGCGATTTGCATTTCAGTACCAACACATTTCCAGGGCAAACGAGGGCGGGCGGGCGCACAACCAGTTTGATGAACCAAACCCAGCTGATCGAGCCCGGGTTCGAAGATCTTACCTTCCTTACAAACGACTTGAATCAACTTTCACTTTCGGACCCTCGAGTTGTCTGTCGGTCGGGCGGTCGGTCGTTGTCGTCAGATTTCCTTCCTTACTTCTCTCCGATGATGGGGCTTTTCTCGTTTCACTCTCTGTATATCTACTACTAGCAATAAAAGGTCTCCGGTCCCCGGTGCGCATCGCGCAAACAAGTTTACACCTCAGCAGCTCATTCGCAATACTACTTTGGAGAGCAACCAAAAGAGTAGTGTTTTTTTTTTTTTTATTTTATATTCATTTCTATTTCCATCGGTGGTTTAAGATGGAACCCTGATCGACTAGCATAATACTCGACAAGGGCTAGAGGGTGTCAATTTTGGTTTTGTATCATCTTTAAAGTGCTCAAACTTTTATATTATTTCTCGAATAAGTTCACGTGTTTACTTTATCTCAACTATCTTTTTTATATAACATTTAGTTTTCTCTGTGGTCTACTCAACACTGCTGAATATTCATGAAGTTGATGAATTTTATCTAAACCAAGCCCTCCAAGCCGATCGGTTCAACCGTAATGGCAGTAAATCCAATCGATTTTGATCAACCGAAGAAATATTATTGATTAATAAAAAAACAGATGGAAGCTCGCCGCAAAGTAAGCAAAACGAATAACCAATATATCCGTGGCAGCCAATTTCCCCCTAATGTTTCGGTACGCGGCCAGCCAGGTATAATCTATCTTCGAGGAGCAACAACAAACAACAACTCGCCAAACTTGTCACGGTTTGTAGTTGCATGGTTGCTGAAGCCGCCCGCCAATTGGAATGATGGGATGATGATGGTGATGGTGTATACTAAACGGTGTTTGATTGATTGAGGTTTTCGGCGAAATGATCAACGTATCCCTAGCTCTAGACAGTTGTTGATCCACGAACATGACAACGCCGCGGTCTGGTTGAACAGTTGTGTGAAGGTTTGGAAATTGCATATTTGCAAATTGTTCGTTTTTCGCTTTAGCTTTTTTATGATATTAACTCTGATCAAATTGAAGATCTGATCAAATTAACTTTTTGTTGTTATTTCTTCTTTCATTTTTGCACAGATTTCTGCATCACTCGGCAGTTATGTAATAAACACATAACACATTATCCAATAACATCAATTAAAAATATCAAATTTAATCCACAAAAGTGCCATTTATATTCATCAATTACAATGCTAAACATATTTTATGTTAGCGCTCTCCAGGCTCCTGAATGAAAGATATTTTAAATAGTCCAGCAACAATTTTTGTTGTACAAAAACTTGCAAGTTGCCGTATAAAACTATTTTGAATCGACCGAAAAGTGCTGAACTTCAACGTGGCATTATTCATTTCATAATTGATTCCCGTAAAACGGGGTAAGATTGATAACTTTTTTCAGTATTTTTCGATTATTTTTTCTGTTCAGGGGAATTTGGCATGTTTTATATTTTTAAAACCACTACTGGACTCATATGAACGTAGAACATGGTTGCAGAGACTCCTGGAAATTTTATTTAAAAATCGATTTCGTCGTTTTTTAGAATTTTATGCTTTGGGGTAATATGGGTCTCTATTTAACGAGTTTTCTTGATCATAAAAGATATAAAACACCTTCACAATATTTACAAATGCTAGTTTATCAATTGCAAAGACAATTCGGAACAAACTCAAATGATTTAAAATTGATCATGAAATCCTACAAAATCGAACATAGCACTTGCGGAGGCTCAAAGATAATAAACTTGAAACTTTTGGTCCAGTGTATTCTGAGATATACAATGCTGAATTTCGGTGTTTCTTGATTTAGATTTTTTCGCGGTCCATAAAAACAACATCGCGGTCCTTAATGTGTTAAGGCCGAACAACAATCAAAATCGAAAGATAGACAATGATGCTGCATAAATTAAGAGGCATAATTTTTTAACATTACTTATAACATTTTTACAAAAATAAAAAATTAAATTTTGCCTTCATTCAATTCCCTAGGCCCCCGCACTATTCCCGTTTATTTTTTTCATTCAAACTTTACCGTTTGATAGGGTTTCTAGCTTTTGTCCTAGACTGGCTTACTCTTTGAAAATGTCTCTATTTTTTAAATATCAAAAATTTACCTTAAAATACAACAAGTTGAACTCTCACTTAAATCAACCTAATGCTTCTAAAGGGTGATACGTTCAAAATTTGGTCAATATCAACTTGACGTATTTCTTTCATTTTTGCATTTAAAAAACCTGAACACCCCTAATTTTGAAGGTGCGTGTGTAGAATGTTGCTCCTATTTTGATTTTGGAATTCACTCTTCAGTTGTCAAAATGCCGTCCAAGGAAGAAGAGCAGCGTATCAAAACTTTGCTCGCGCATCGCGAAATTCCGAGCTACTCGCACGCAAAGCTGGCAAAATCGCTAAAAGTTGCCAAATCAACCGTTACAAATGTAATTAAAGTGTTTGGGAAACGTTTGTCGGCAGCCAGGAAGTCTGGATCGGGGGGAAATCGAAAACCGGAAGCCACTGAGACGACAAAGAGAGTTTCCGGTAGTTTCAAGCGAAACCCTAACCTCCGAGATGCTGCAAATAAGCTGGGTATATCGTCTACAACCGTGCATCGAGCCAAAAAACGAGCCGAACTATCGACTTACAAGAAGGTAGTGACTCCAAATCGCGATGATAAACAAAATACGACGGCCAAAGCGCGATCAGGGAGGCTGTACACGACGATGCTGACGAAGTTTGACTGCGTGGTAATGGACGACGAAACCTACGTGAATGTCGACTACAAGAAGCTTCCGGGACAGGAGTTTTATACGGCAAAAGGAAGGGGAAAGGTAGCAGATATTTTCAAGCACATGAAACTGTCAAAGTTCGAGAAGAAATATCTGTTTTGGCAAGCCATCTGTACCTGTGGCTTGAAAAGCAGCATTTTCATAGCTTCCGGGACTGTAAACCAAGAAATTTACTTGAAAGAATGTTTGAATAAACGTCTGCTGCCTTTCTTGGAGAAACACGGTTGTTCCTTACTGTTTTGGCCGGATTTGGCATCTTGCCATTACGGTAGAAAGGCCATGGAGTGGTACGCCGCCAACAACGTGCAGGTGGTTCCCAAGGACAAGAACCCTCCCAGCACGCCAGAGCTCCGCCCAATTGAGAAATACTGGGCTATTGTCAAGCGAAACCTAAAGAAGACCAAAAAACTGCTAAGGACGAGCAGCAGTTCAAGGCAAACTGGCTTTCTGCGGCGAAGAAGGTGGACAAGGTGGATGTACAAAATCTGATAGGAAGGGTTAAGCGTAAGGCCCGGAAATTCGAATTTGGAAAAGCGGAAGCCTGCCTGAATATTTTTCCTGAATTTTATACTTATGAAACTTGAAAAAGAAATTTAATTTGATTTTTTATATAAACGATTTCACCGATTTACACGCGTTTTCCCTTGACCAAATTTTGACCGTATCACCCTTTAAGTGTACTGTACCAAAGATAATATGATTGGAACACCACTACTTGCATAAAGACTCGAGCTCCCAAGAAAAATGATGCATTATCGTTACATTCCAGCGAAACAAAAAAACATTTCATGGGATTTTCAACTTATTGGATAATTCATCAAAAAAAAAATACAGTGAGAATCGAACTCATTGCATCATTCTCATCTCGGCTTGCTAGTCCGATATCTTGCCCAGTGCACCATCTGAGTCGGTTAGTAAACGAAGTTTTATTGTCATAGTTCTTCTGCCACTGCCGATAACCAAAAAAAACGCACTGCAATGGCCGTCTACCGTTTGGCCGGTGTTTTTTATTCTCCTTTGTTTTTAGTGGCAATGGGAAACTTTTGTGCCGTCAGTTGGAAACTAATGCCATATTCGTTTTCATCTGGTGGAAAGATGGTTGTGCACCAACTGCTGTCAACTTCATATAAAAAAAACGCTTTGACAGCACTTGGTGCACTACCGGTGCACCACCAGAATGAAAACGAATATGGCATAAGAATGTCGGTTCACATACATACACAGCACTCGGTACATCATTCGACAATATCCTTGCTGGCTGCTTGTTTCCATCCTGCTTTGTCTTGAGATAGGATATGGGATATGTTCTATTTGGTTTCTTTCCGGCCTTGTGCAATGCGGTTGCGCTGAGAAGACAATGTCAGTTATTAGAAAGTTTGTTAATGCCGGTCCACCAAAAAATCTCATGCCGATAATTCCACCTCCAAAGAAGTTTATTATTGGAGTACAGCAGTTTGATTTGTGGATGTATTGTCATAAGTTCCATTTTTCGTCAATTTTTAGTTATTTTTTATTACTTTTTGTCATGTTTTAACACGTTTCGCACATTTTTTTGTTTGAAATGTTTGTTTTGTTGTTTTTTTTTTATATATTTGTAATTTTCGTCATTTTGCATCATTTTTTTACTTGTTTTTATATTTATTTTTTTTGTCTTTTGCTTGTATTTGTTTTAGAATTCTTATAGTTTTTAAGTGCCTTATGCAATTTTTATAATTTTTGTTATTTTTGTTGTAATTTATCAACATTTAAGAACGTAAAAATATATTGATAGTGTTTGTCTAAATTATATTTGTCCTGAAAAGGCGAAAAACATTAGGTAATGATGTTTAAAAAAACCGCTCTGGCAAGGTTGCCGAAGCCACAGATAAATCTATGGTTTCACAGAATTTTCAGGAAAATAACGCCACATTATCTGTGTCATAGTTTACAGATTTTTTCCTAGGCCAAAATCGAACGGGGTCTTTCTCTATAACTATTTTTTAACCTGAGTCAATGGGCGTTTATTATCTTCATAAGTTTTATTATTATTGTCAGCGATTAATACATTTAATAATTTTAAAATCTGTTTCTTTTTACAGGTAAGCCTTGTTTCATCTATCAACCGTGAATACGTAAGTTCTACTAAAACACTGTATAAATAAAATGGTGAAAACCATTTTAACATCTAACTACTGTAAAACTAATGTTATACCTAAAATTAGGGTTAAACCGTTTAAAAATTCTCATTTTTAATATCGATAGTACCAGTCATCAAAAATTAATTTACTAGGCCTACGTAATTGAGAAAAAAAAAATCGCAACCCTTTTCCGCCTTTGTTTTCACTCACCAAGACACTCTCTTGATATTCGACCAACCAGCCAGCTCAGCAGCATATCAGCACTCTATCTCTTCTTTCAACCAACCAACCACTTTCTCTCGTCGTCGTCATTTTCGTTGCCCAGATGTTTGCTCGTCTGGTCCGGCGACGACGACGACGACCACTCTTATATTGTTGTTTTCTACTTTACATCCCCGTTTTTTTATCGGTCACTCCACGCCAGAAAACCACCAGCTGTGCGATGGGAAATTCTTTCACTGCTTGAGCTGTGGCACTCATGGGGAGATTTTCTTTTGGTGAGTTACTCCGTTGATAACACCAACACCAACCGAGTAGCGAGAAAAGGATCATGTCGTTTGGTTTGGTTTGAGCGAACTGAGAAAATGAGAAGGATTTTGAGATTTGCGAAAAAAACGAAAAGAAACAAAACGTGAGAGTATGGGCATGTGTTCTTTTGTGGGTTTTCCCCAATCACAATCACGTGTAATTATCAATCAACACAGTTTGAACTAAAAGTTCGAGAGGGTGAAAAAGTCGCAAAGAAAAAAAAAATGCAAATAGATTTGTCAAATTTTTAAAAAAGTTCATAAAATTAGAAACAAAGTTTTTATAAATAAACCATTTGATAAACATGTCAACCTTGACATTCTCTCGTGAGTGGCATGTTTCTCGATGGGCGAGAAAGAAAACTCACCAACACCTTCGTGACTGTGTTCTTTCTTCGGCAAACATCTTTTCTGAGAAAGGTTTTTTTCGCAAAACAATAAAATATGCGGAAGAAAGCTACCCAAGCTACCACCCATGAATGCGTGCCGTGATTGATATTGCAAGCTTGTTCGGAATCAGATTCTCGGTTTGAAAATAAGCTGGCTCCAATTCAATGGGATGTAACGGAGAGAATATTTTTCTCGAAAACTTTTCATTTGTATTAACTTTTAAATTTTCAACGCGTTATGCTTTTGTATGATTATTAACAGATTTTAATTTCACAACCAGAGAATATTATGAATTTTTTTTTTAAATTTTTAATTAATTTTGGAACTCCGGAGAATACAGAGCGCCCATCAGAAGATGTTCAAACATTTTTGTAGAAATTTGCAAAATATTGTTCAGGTTCATGGTGTGTCGATCTTCACCGATCAACACCATGCCCCTTTAGCGCAGAATAGTGATAGTAGTGGCGGAAATGGTAATGCTCATTTGATACTTCGCTGCGACGGTTTCGGACCACTTGGAAACCTGTGGACCACTTGACGACCTGGTTTTTTAGCACGTAACACTTCCGAACTTGATTGACGCAAGGACTGAGTGCTGATAAAAGTTAGTTTGAAAGTTAATCAGACGAGATGTTCGAAGTGATTCTTCGAATAATAGTTAAAGTGTAATACGTTCATACATAGCATTCTAGCAAAGCCAGTAAACGTTGTTACCAAAATTCTCTTTTCCGAGTACAACGTAACCACAAGTCCAACCCAAAATCGTTCTGGATGCATATCAAAAGTCAGCGGAATAATGCTGGTATTCCAACTCAAATGTTTCTGGATAGCAATACTGCGAACTCTGATTGCGGAAGATCTCTTTGCTAAAAATTTCTCGAGTACCAACATCCCAAGAACATGTGGATAGTGCTGTCAAGAATGTTTCGCCACTTGGCTTCTCCATAAGCACGATTGTAGTAGAGAATGTGATCATACCTAAAGCAGCGGCAAAGCTCAACAACTCCCTCTCTACAGACCCAGACGGTATACGATCTACTTTTCTAAAACGATCAAAGCCTGTTTTACTGACTGTGAGACTAATCTTTCAAGCTTCTTTAATGAAAGGTAAATAATGGATTTAAAAAAAAAAATACCTCGAATGACCTTTTATTTTAGACCCTAGAAATCTGGCTTAAGGTTTTTTTTTTATTTTGGATCTTAGCGCATCGATCGTAGCTCATACTTCAAATATTCAATTCTTTAATGAAAGGTAAATAATGGATTTTTAAAAAAAAATACCTCGAATGACCTTTTATTTTAGACCCTAGAAATCTGGCTTAAGGTTTTTTTTTTATTTTGGATCTTAGCGCATCGATCGTAGCTCATACTTTAAATATTCAATTATGGATTGGAGATACTTCAATTTTTTTTACATTGAAAAGGATAACATTGATGTCAAGTGTAATGATATGTAAAGTTTGGAAAAAAGCTTTCCGGGATGTACAATTTGTGTTTTAAAAAAGACATATGTAGTATATGACAGTGATCTGAAGTATTTGCAGCAATGCAGTGGCGCAGCCCAATTTCTAGACCACAGGAAGAAAGAAATGGAAAAATCCGCGATGGGCGGAAAAATGTAGGTTTTTCCTGATTTCTGCGATGAACGTTGCTTGTAGGCGACAGATATTTTCCAAAATATTTGGTTGCAACTCATTAAAGTTGACTTCAATTAGGAAGAATTGGGAGACAGCACCGGCCCAAACCTTCTACACCTTTAGTGGACTTTGATGAGATCATTTCTTTTTGGAAATTCAATGCTTTTACTCATTTTATCAGTCCTATTTGCCAAGTAGGATTTCCCATATTAATATTCCTTCCCCTTCCTATCTGAATACAGCACCCTGGGTCGTATGAGTTCTCTGCACCTGAAAAGTTTTTTTGTTGTATCAGATCATCCCCATTTTGATTACATTAACTTGTCGCGGTTTGTATTATTGTACTACACTTATTTTTCAAGCCAACACTTGAAACGAATATTGAATCCAGATACTCTTTTTGGCATCTTGTGTTCGTTTTGATGATTTAGTTGTACTTTTTGTATCATCCAATGCAAGATGTTTGTAGTCACCCAATGCCATGCTAGGTTATTCTATGCTATGTTATGCTGGATCTTTTTTTTTTGAAGGAGTAGGCGGCGACCGTGACTGACGGGTGTGTTTATTTTTGCTGCTGATTTTTACTCCTGAAAAATTATTTAATTTTCAATTGTGAATTGTTATTTGAGACAAAAATTCGTACAGAAGTTGGATAATTTGAGTTTGCGTCGCGTTTGTTCTAATTTTGTTAGTGTTTTAAGGTCTAACAACCCAGTTCATTATTGAAATTCTAGTGGACGATGTGCATTGGCTGTTGAAATAGCTGGGGCCGGTGCCGGAAAAGGAAGAAAATTTACAGCTTTACTTGATAGTTTCTTCGAATCATACAAATCAGAGCTAAGTATACCTTTATTGTATTCAAATTGAAATTTATTGTCCAGTAAGGTTTTTGTGTTTTGCGATCTACCGATCTAAGTACAAGTTTTCGCTAAACAAAACTATGGTCAAGTTTACTAGCTGTTCTTAATGAAGATGTATTTGGCAGATTTTTCAAGAGTCTCCATAGTATTTGCGCTGAATATATATATTTTTAAATATGTTGTTCGAAAAAAAAAACAGTTTTTTAACGGGAATCATAAACAAACTCATAGTGTCAAGATTTTCTAATTAATTCCAATTGTCAATGGCAATGATATGATAATAAGATATATTATTAAATAAGAAACAATAAAAAATGCATAATTAGAACGATCATTAGTGCAATTTTAACACCAGAATTTTCAAAACGTTCTGTTGAAATATCCAAACACGTTTTGTTTTTTGCCGCAGCCCGTGGCGTAGAGGATAGCCTTCCAGTCTTCTAAGCCAACGGTCATGAGATCAAATCCCGGTCACGGCATACATAGTACACTTTCTGTGGGTTGGTGGTTTTAGCATTTGTAAGATGCTAGCCATCATATCCTCAAAAGATGTACGCTTAGAGTTAAGTGAAAGGAATCTCTTCGAGGAAACATTAAGTTTCATTGAGATCATATGTATGTGTATGTGTTTGTTTACTATTTTTAAACATCTGCAAAAGCTCAACAGCTTGTAATAATATTTTTAGCACAAATTAGACACACAATAAAAAAAAATACGACTTTTTATGGACTGTAAAAGTGTTGCTCATTGTTGAACTTTGAATTCTAACGATAATGATCATGCTTTGAAATCACTCTACGGAAATATGGCTATTTTCCTTGGTTTTGTTTGTTTTCAGATTTAAAAAATTGTATTTAAGAGTTGCCTACTATCGGTTTGAATGGCAGCATTGGCAAAAAAAAACTTCATTTGACTTGTGGTATACTTAGGGACTTAAATGACTTCGTTAGGGATCTTCAGTGACGAATATCAAAGGACCTTATTTTAACAGCTTAGCTACAACTGTTTTGTGATTTAAGTCTTCCTTGATTTTTTAATTTGTTTGGTCATTTCTAAACCTTCTTGAAAAAAAAAGTTTTTTCTCCATTTCTTCATTTTTTGCACTGTTGATCATTTTTGTAGTTATCGACATATTATCGTTTTTTAATTTTTTTAATTTTAATTTTGATCAAATTTGTATTTTTTTTTAAATTTTGTTGTGCTTTTTTGACACTCTTGTCACTTTTTGTGATTTTTTATGTTTTTTGTAATTTTTTTTTTTTACTATGGATGGCTAACTTTTTTCTCTTCGTGCAATCGCGAAATCAAACTGAGGCAAAGAGTTGATTTGCACTGATGAGTTTCCAAAAACGATCTTATTCAGTTTTCACAACCTACATAACAAGTTAAAAAACTAGAAGGAACAAAAAGGAAAATCACTTTATCCATCAACAAAACTTTATAATTTAAACATTTTCTTATAAATATTCTTCGAAATTTCCGTACCCTAAGTTGCAATGGGTTAACGGCTGCGGTGTGTATGTTTGTGAAAATGATAGATCAAACCATCATTTTCCTGACAGTGTCGTTACACACAATCTTGTTAAACATGGTGTCATAATATGGCCTAAATTAGAAGAGGAGCTGGACATCTTTAATAAGTTTAAATTCAGCAGTAGGTTCAAAGATGTCTATTTTTTCATGATCCATGTTGATAAGATGAATGGGAGTTAAAACACTTGCCCTCCCTTCCGCAGAACAATCGCAACATTTGGTAGTGAAAGTATCACAATTTACCATAATAAAAGTTGATACTTTCAATAGGGCATAATTCGTTTGGTTAGATAGTTAGTTGGTTTAGTCTTATAGAATTAAAAATAGAGAAAACGTGCTAGAAGTATTACGATGTTAGGTAAAGATTATGGTATTCGCCTCCCCAATGCTCTAGTAAGTGTGTATTTGCGGTTTATGAATTTCGTTGGCTTATTCTTAAATCAAGCATTTTACAAGAACTAGAGGCTCATTGGATGGAAATGCTGTTCTTGAAGAATGTTATATTTCATTTGGTTAGACGTTTTTTTTTTGCTTTTTATTTAATTATTCACTTTTAGCAGATTTTTACGTTTTTCGGTTAGGTTTGAAATTCATCTATGGAAGTATATAATAGAATGTACGGTTTTGAATAATGACAATGAGTAGATAGTCCAAATCACTGATTTCGGGCATTTTACAGTAGGCACACGGTATATTTTAATAGAACCCCTATGTAGACTTAGCATAGTTTGTCAGAGAGGCTGACCAGAATAAGTGATTAGGTTTTAGAAAAACAGCATTGTGCATTTCCAGTTCTTTTGATAAGTAGACGATATCGATAAAGATACTAAAGCTAGATTATTACTGGTTTGAGCTAGGCTTCATATTATATGTTGATAGATAAAATGAACTAATATCCTATTTTTCTTTTCTTTTTTTCTTTTCTTTTCTTTTTTATATTTCTTTTCATGTGACCTTTTTATGATGACGAACGAGCCTTCAAGCTACATCCTCTCAACATTGGACCCTTAAGATGGTTTCGAATCCCAAGGAGAGTTCTATAACATGGTGAGAGCGTTCCATTTTATTTTATTGTTTTCAATTATATATAAATACTGCAGTTAGTTTCGTTGGGATTAATTAAGCGACCTGTCTCAAACCGCCAACGTATTTCCTCCAACTGGTATCATGAGGGGTTAGTTCACTATCTTGTTCTACTTTAAGTTCATATTCATCCGAAGTGGACTTAAGGAAGTGCAAGATGGTATAGCCAACGTCTCAAGATCGCTTACTATTCTAAGCTGCCTACTCTAAACTTTTATTTCCCTGACCCCTCTACCCACATTTCCTTTTCAGCGTCAGCTTCTCACAGCTATTTAAACGCCACAAAAAAAAAAAAAAAAAAAAATATTCTTCGAAATTTGATAGGAGTATCTTCAATCTAAAGGATCGTTTTTGAAAACATATCAATGTATCAGGAATGAATTAGGAAAACAAGTTAGTTTAAAGAAAATTCATACATTTTTTTTACTTTACTATTTAATCTTTTTTTACTGCCTCAAAGTTAGAAATAGGAGTTTCCTTAAGAAAAATCTAGGAGCATAGGAGGTGTAGGAAAACCCGATCGCACCATTAACCAAAATGGATCCTGATCTATAACCTTTTCCCTACTAACGAAACCTTTTCCATGGATATTTGAATATAGATTCGCAGACGTATAGACGGTTTCTATAGTTGGTGATATTGACTTACCTTTGTTTCTAAATTTTTCAAAATTAATCTTTGGAAAACAAAGAGACAAAAGGTTGTTATTTGATCCTATTAAGTATCCAACTAACAATCCCTCCTTCATTCCTCATTGACTACTAGGACGTGGCCGGCGCCGTTATTGATCATTTTCAAAGGGAGAGCATGAGTTTTGTGCAATGTGAATGAACTGCTAGTCCCAAGCACCATTCTTTTGGCCCTTGCACAAAGCTGATGGCCTCGATCAATCACGGAGTAGCAACCATTGGCGAGGTAGAACTTGTTCTGCTTAGCCACGCCAGCGATCATGGAATATGAAGTGCGTAAGTTGAATAAAGTCTTATCAAATATGTTATCTGAAGTTTAAAATGAACTATCATATCTAAGCACTTCAAGTTCAATGATTTAAGGTGGATATGAGTAGTCAACTAAGCTAAGCTAAGCTATGTTATGCTGGATCTTTTTTATCATAACCTGCCATCCTTAATACTCTTTTAATACATACTGTTTATTATTAGAAATGTTGATCCTAGTGATTACACTAATATAACAAATTAAAATTAATTGGCCATGAAAGCTCTGTTAGTCCCGTAATTTTTCAGGCGAATTGGAACGTTGAGGTTCTGGTTTCGTAATCCTCGGGGTCGTACCCTAAGAGGCATCCAACAGTTCGCAGCAGTCGATTCTTGATGTGGGAAGGTTCGGGATAACTAGAGCATGAGTAGCATTTCGACAAACAGCTTGAGCGTATCTGTGTGTGTACGTCCTCGGTGGTCGAGTGGTTAGCGTGGTAAGACGGTAATCGCTGATCCACTGATGGCATGGGTTCGATTCCCATCTCGGTACTGGGTGTTTAAATGTTAATCTTAAGTTGTCCACGTCATTTATTCAGTCTGTAAAGCCTAAATCGGCTAAGACGGTGTATGTCTTTTTTTTTTACTCGAAAATAGAACGAACTATGCAGCAATAAAGACTTTTCAGGCAATATAACGTCTTTGAACCGGTCTCACCGGTGAGCAAAAGCAGTGAATTGCTGTTGCAGGAAGTTGATGTCGTCTTGGCTGTTTGTGGTGTGAAAAAGTTCCTGGTCAAATATTTAGATCACGAAAATGATCGGTCCCAAATGGCTTCCTTGTGGCACTCCTGCTGATCGTTAGAGAAGTTATGCTTGAAAAATGAGAAAATTGGATCCAAAGCAATAAGTTCAAACAGTTTGTCGATCGAGCATAGAGCGGAGGTTCTGTGGTAATTACTCACATCTATTTTATGTCCCTTTGTGTGGACAGAAAAGATGTGAGCTTCTTTCCACAATCAGGGAAGCGATGATTGAAACATATGCCTGGAAGGTGTCAGCTGGATGGCTGCATCGTCGACTAGAATACCATTCAAAAATGATCCTAGGGGTTATATATTTCCGACAGTCCTCGCCAGTTGCTCCAAGAAAATATCCCCAGTTGTGAAATTACTAGAATATTTTTCGGCAAAAAGTTTACAAATTTCTGGATCAGAATTCGCTGTGTCGCTGACAAGGAAGATGTAGGACGGAAGCCCTGATTTCGGACTTGTCTTGAAAACCGTTTGTAACCGATTCAGATAATTTTGGTAGCAACGCATACTGACTTTTTTCATAAGCAGAGTTTAGTTTGCGGTATTCTACTTTAGTGTAAAGGGATTTGTGCATTGTGCCCTCATGTTACAGCCCACTCAGTCACCAGGACTCTTCAAATATACACCCAGGGTCGGCTCACTAGCCCAAGAAAAGACTCAAAATTAGAGTGCCGGAACCAAATCATTTATTAGGCTATCTTAACTTTTTGGCACTTTCCCTGAATCCCTAACCTGGCCTAAGTCCCCTAACTTTCCAATTACAATTGACTTACGGTTTTTTGTGTGTGATGTGTCGTGTAAGGGCCCGTCTATGCGCGCTGCTGCTTGCCTTGGCTCTCCGCTGCTCGGTGTTGTACCGCCGTTTGTGGTCACCGTGGTCAAGACCGCCAACGCTCTCCAGGACAAATGGGTACCTCGATGTCAAACTCCAGACTTCGGGAGGATTTAACTGCACCAGTTTAACGACTATGGAACCACCTGGACCCGATAGACCTTGTTGCTATCGCGGTCCCAGTTTCGACGTGGTTTTCGCGACGTAGCTTCAGTGTGATTGAAGACCTCGTGTATTTGTCCAACACGAAGATCAGGCCACTCAACCTGGGTTCCGGCGATTCGATAATTTTTCCGGCTGTGCCCGATAGTTATTGGCGCTATCGTGGTTTCAGCCTCTCGACACTCGGATTATCGCGACGGGTAAAGACGTCCCGTTTAACCGCGCGAGACACTTTTAAAAGTTATACTTTTTGTACTGCAGCTTAGATGTTTGGATGTTAGCTGCCTCGAGGTCTCGATCCAAGTGGAAGAGGAAGTTGCTGATCGCAGTTTTCCCTCCTATTGGATTTTCCTCCAGACTCGTCTAAATTGTTTTTAGACGACTCCTGGAGTATTCAGGGGTGTGTCGTGGTTCGTGTGGTATTGTAAAAGGCTGTATGCAGTACCTGACATTTGTATTTTGTGTTGTTTTTATTAATTCATTGTGCCATTTCTCCTGTTATTTATTCTAGCTATGAAATTTCACTGTTTTTATTTTATTTATTTATAGAATATTTATTATGGTTTTAATTTGTTGAGTGAAATTTCCTTATATCTACCCTAAACTCCTAACTAAATAAATGATTTGGTCAGCTCCCCTGGGTGCACCATTGCTAGCGTGGCCGTAACATAGTGAACGGTCACACTTCAGTCGCCGCAGTTCTTTAGTGACCTAGGGAGCCCGCAGATTTGTAGCCACGCTACGTTTCGTAACATGGCGATCAATGATCAACTTCTCATTCGATGGATTCAAGGACGTGGGAGATAGCTTCAAAATCCACGTTCTTGAAATCTTGATAGAAGGATGCCGTTCTCTTCACGGGAGCATATTATATCCTTGCGGCATCGATAGAGACCTCTTAGACTGGGTAATGTGGAACAATTTTGACTAGGGGAGCGGGAGCTATGTCAATCGTCGGAATCCTGAAACCTTCGTTAACGAAGCAGAGGTCGAACATACGTTCGTTTTCATTTTCGATATTATTTATCTGATGTTAAGTCGCTGTTCTCAGGGTGTCTAAGTAGACGCTAGAAGATGCCGAGAACAAAGAACGCACATGGTCTGGACACAGAAAGCCACTTCGGGAGGAGCACGATTTTAATCCGGGCATGTTGAAGTCAACGATGCCACATTTTGATCTGTATCATCAGTGTTTCTCTTTCTGTTACATTGGGACTCTTATAGGTGAGAATAAGACACACTTATGATACAATTTTTTTTTGTGGTATCGCTGGTTGAAGTCGCCGATGACGAGAGAACAAATAGAGCTGAGTTTAGAAGGGCAACGCGAAAAAGTACTCTGTTAAAACAATTAGATTTTTTATTGTAGACGACGAATAATATTATATTTAACATTTGGAATAATTCTTGCATCTGATGTAAACACAAAAGATAAACATCTCGCTCATGAGTATCAATCTGGTCACCCTTTCGGTGGCACCAAGTTGGAGGGAACTCACCTAGGCCCAGAAACGGAACCGCGAGAGCAGCAACCCTCTGCGCCCTCCTCGCTTATCATATATCGCGTGTTGCGTACCTATATGTGTTGATAGGGAAAAGTGAGAACTGAGAACCACAATCGGTCACTCTGCTCCGGGAGGAAACTGCGAATCGCAAAGTCTGCACTCCGACACAGCGAGCTCAGTATTTATTCTTCCTTCATCGCGGTCGTTTGGTTGGCTCTGGTCTCGCGTACCTATCTAGTATCGAAGCACGTTGATCCGTGGTCCGTTTCGGGTGTGTACTCTCCCTCTCTCTGTCTTTGATTGGATAGTGGATGGTAGTATCGATAGTTGGTTACTAACTATATCGGATCCGTGTGTTACAACGCGTGCTCGTTGCCCACCCGCGCACGTTTTGCTCCCAGCAGGGTTCTGTGGACTACAGTTTTTGTGCGCTGGTGGATATCGCGCTCTGTGTGTGAATGATGCTAATGCTGTTGGTGGTGTTGTATGCTTCTCCGCATTTCTAGTAGCTACCTATAAGCTTACTATTGTTATACACGGAATTACGATACACACCTGGGCCCACCTGCGCCTGACAGTCACTTCTTCTGTTTGGGAATAGTTGGTGAAGCATTACGGAAAAGTGTTGTGAGCATAGGCAGTGTCAGTTGGTTGTTGCAGCAGTCAGTGTATGCAGTTTGTGAATGAGTTTTCATCTCACGTTCTCGCTCCATCGTGTGTAACTTTCTATCTAGCGTACACACGCGAGTGCATAACCCAACAGTGCACTCTCCAAGAGGGTGCAGCATAAATCGGATCACTCAGACGAAGACAGTATTATCTTATAGTGCTTAATTTCTTGTTCTCTATATTACCAAGGTAGTAATTTTATTTCATTTATCTTCTTAAATAACCAGTCATTTATTAAAATATTCAAACTATAAAACTAACAATCCTCTAGATACCAGGACAAATGTTCATAAGTGTATCTCCCCCGAGTAACCTGTTCGGCAAGATAGCTTCCGGAAATCGACCGAAAACTGCAAACCGGTCCCTGGGGTCCCCCAGTTTTTTTTTTGCACAGCTTCATATAAAAAAAACACAACACACAACAAACACCCGAGTTGTTGGCTTTCTCGATTTTCACCGCGGCGAATGAGAGCGTTTGTGTTGTGTTGCAGTAGCAGCAGCAGCAGTTTGTTGTTGTCAACAAGGCAGCCAAACGGCTTAGGCTATTTTTATACTGTCCGAAAGTTTTAATCAACCATTGCGAATAATGATGATGGTTGAAGCTGCCCGAACGAAACAAGACACACATTTAATTTGCTATGGGCCGCCGCAGGGCCTTAGCCGACAGCAGTTTTTTTTCGGTATTATTTTTCTTTTGGGTGGTGACAATCGTTGGACGGTGCAAAGGAATCTCTTTTGTTTTTTCTTTCTAGTGCAATAGGCGAAGAGGAATATTGCAAATTGTTAGTGATTATTTACAATACAGACAAATAAAAAGACGTTAGAATATCTATTTATCGTGAAATTGTTAGTTTATTAAGTTAAGGAATATTTGTAACCTTTACTTTGGGTGTACATTCCATTTTGAAAGTCTGTAAGTATACTCTGAGCAAAAATCAGCGCAAAATCTTTGTCAGTGAAATATCTGGACGACTGTTTTACAGAAAATCAGGACACCAAGCAGAGTGCTCTTAACAATCATTTAAATATTAGGGATATTCAATACGATAGTTTAACCAAATGCCATGATTTGTCGTCCAGATATTGCACAGACGAAGATTTTTCACTGATTTTTGCTCAGAGTACACAGATTTTAGAGACTTTCAAAATGGAATGTACAACCATAAAAGAGGTTGAAAAATTTCAATGTCGCTCGGCGCTAACTTCATGCCAAAATGCCAAGAAAAGTGTATTACACCAAAAATGATACGATTGGAAAAGCACTACTGGCATAAATACTCGAGCTCCCAAGCAAAATGATGCGTGACCACTACATTCAAGCAAAACAAGAAAAACATTTTATGTGATTTTAATCCCATTGGAAAATTTATCCCAAAATTAAAAAAAGTGAAAATTAGAAAACAACATGATTTTCTAACTTTATGAAAGATAGTTTTTACACTGTTGTTTGGTACATTTTGTATCAAACTTCATATCGAAAATCCATCTAAGAATATTTTTAAGAGAACTTATACTGATTATACTTATACTCGAAAAATAACCTTGAAAAATTCATTTGAAAACATGGAAATTTTATCAAAAGTTGTAAAGGGTCCAAAAACAGGACACTTTCTACCATCATGATCCATTCTTAGACCTGACGTAACCTTTTTTTAAAGAAAAAAAACGAACACAAACATATACAGGATCTCAATGAAACATAATGTTTCATCGAAGAGATTCCCTTCAACTTAACTTTAAGCGTACATCTTTCGAAGATTTGATGACTAGCATCTTACAAATGCTGAAATCACCAACCAACAAAACGTGTACATTTGACCGCTGCAAGCTTTGTATGGAAATTTCAAATTCTTAAATTTTTACACCTCCCATAACTTTTTATGATTGGCTTTTTGCTGCCAGAAATAGCAACAAACGTGTAACCGTAGGATGGAAATAAAAAATCACAAAAAACATCTTTGCATTGCCAGAGAAATCATTGATTTATATTACTTTTGCATAAACATTTCATGCAATTAATAACTGCTCTAGCAAGCAGTCTGCCATTTTTAAATACTTTTCAATGGATTCAGATTTTTTATTTTGAAATTTTTATAACTCATTTCATGAAATGCTTAGCTGCTTGTCGTGTTAGCAAAAAAAAGCTTAAGAGTAATTAAAACCGAAAATCAAAGACCGGCTTCATTCCAAGCTTATTTGATGATGATGATTGATTTCTGGATGAATTGATGTGCAAAAATTTCTTCTTCCATACAAGATTGAAACGCGTTGCGCTAACTCAGGAATCCTGAGATTCCTGAGTTAGGAATCAACCAAATCATCTCAAATTTTACACTGATGCTTGGTGACAAAAAAGGCATCGAAAAAACATATGGGAGCGAAAAGTCATTTTTTGCAACGGTTTAGTGTACATACATACGTGACCGGAATTCGATCTCATGACCGTTGGCTTAGAAGATTTGGAGACTATCCTCTACACCAGGGACTATCCAAAGCTACCAAAAGTCTCATAAAACAGGTACAAAAACGCTTACTCAGCCCCATAATTGATGTGAAGTACGTTCTATGCAGCTCAAAATTTAAGTTCTTATTGATACTTTCAAGTTCCAAAACAAGTCTATTCAGCTTCCAGCTTCCGAAGAATCGCAAAATGAGCAAAAAATATATCTCTATCTCAACTGAACCCTTAGATTCGGTTCATATCATCTTCTCTTAATTATTAACTATGTTCTGTACCGGTGCCGCTATGATGCCACGCGCCGGATTCCAAACTCGACAAATTGCTTAATTGCTTCTTTCTTACATTTCCTACACATATCGTTCAAATTGTCACTGAATTACTAAATTACTTATTGAAAAAAAACTTGCCCGGCTTGGGGATCGTGGTGAGAATCGAACACGCCACCACAAGACCACACCTAGATGTTGTTCTAACTGAAATTAAAACTCGAAGTGGTGATTTGATGTTGAAAGCCCATCAATGCACTTTTTGTGACTTACCAAATCCCGTTTTGAGCACTTTTCTGCCCTTTATGTGACTTAAGTATCATATAACGTACGTATAGATCACTTTTGCAACTTTAAAGTTCGTTAATGAGTACATATAGTTCACTCATGGGAATTGGGCAAAACAAGTCACATACAACGTACATATAAATCACTTTTGCAACTTTCAAGTTTATTAATGAGTACATAAAGTTCACTAAAGGGAATTGGGCAGTTGATTCTCTTTGTCAGCCAATATGTAACAGCCAATCAATTGAGGTGAAAATATTGAGCATTCATAATATTTTAGTAAATTTTAAGCAATTTAGCTTAGAGTTTGTACGAAAAAGTTTTATTATTGGTGCGGCTGACGAAATTCTGTATAATAATTTTAGTTTCAATTTTAAGCATTCATAAGTATAAATTCATAAGCGTTCAATTTTTTCTCATAATAATCCTTGATGTTAAATCATATATTCAATTTTCTTGTTGATTGTTTTCCAAAAATCAAACTGAATTTTAAATCTAGGTTCACTATAAAGTTTTTTTTTTTAAACATACACCGTCTTAGCCGATTTAGGCTACAGACTGAATAAATGACGTGGACAACTTAAGATTAACATTTAACACCCAGTACCGAGATGGGAATCGAACCCACTTTTCTTGCCCTAAAGCAGGAACACTAGGTGCAAAAAGGATAATTTCTTTCATCCAGATATTTTTTTTTTTGAAATTCCTAACCTAGATGGTTTTCAAAAAAAAAAAGCGGGACATCGGCGAAAAACCGGGACATTTTAAAATGTTTTAGAAAAAGTCTTGTTCGCATGTTTTTGGTAGGAATTCTAGGTACCTATAAAAGTGCGGTGCATTAATACTTAAATAGAAAATTCATAAATCGACAACTGTGGCATAGCTTAGTATTCGACGTCCATGGCTCCCAGGAATGAAAACATCAAAGACAAAAGTTGAAGGTTTGCTGCATCGTTGGTTACAAATAGTACGAATGATTGAAAGTTGTTAAAACAACTATCATTTAAACAAACAAAATTAAGAAAATCCTATGTGAAAAAATGATCAGCATCACAAGCGATTTTTTGTTTTTCGAATTTTTTAAGATTTTCTTTTAATTTGGACCATGTTCATGCCCTTGAATGTCAAATCAAAACATATGCTTGGATAAAGCTCATTTTCATTATATTTTTTTACATGTATAATTTGTTTTCCTTTAAAGGTCGCATAAGATTCATTTTAAGATTGAGAACATCTCAAAATCATAGACATTTTTATACCAATCAAATGAATCTATTTGATTGCATAGTAGAGTCAGTGCCCAATGGGTCATTATTTTAGCAGTCTACCATTAGTATAGCCCAAAATGACATTCTTTGAGCAATTAAAATGAAACAAAAATGAAGTTTTTATGCTTCCTGATCGCAAAACTGTAAAGTTTATAACCGAACTCCTCCGAACTCAGGGGATAAAACCAGTTAAAAATGATTATTTTGTTAAGTATTTTTAAGATATCTCGTTTGAACTTCAAAATTTTTATATGAAGTGTTTACTCAGCAAAAGTGTGCAACTTCACTGTCTCCAAAACTTTCTAGAATATATTTAATTTGAAAAATCACTAGCAAAAAAGTTAAGTTGAAAAATCTGAAAATTAATTAAATGTTTTAAAAATGAAATGAATTTGCGGCTTTATCGGTGAGGGTTAAAGAGTTGAAATGAAAGACGGATAGAAGATCAGAAGAAAATTCTAAGGTGGTGAAAAGAGCGAAGAGCATTTGAAATAGAAGCTTGACCACATACTAAATTCTTTGTCCCACACCAATTAACTGTATTGAAGAAGTAGTACCCAATAGAGAAGGCACTACATTTTTCGATACAGTTAATTATGGATGGTTCGACCGCCATGTGAGTGTGCACATGTGCCGAACGGACAAAAAATTTAGCATGTGGTTGCTCTGTTAAGTCTTCTATTGTGCGATATCGTTCCATCGATGACTAGGTAGATTTCTTATTTTCGTTTTGTGCGGATGTTCCAACTGGATTGAGTTGTCGCATACGGTCAACGGTCAGAAATCTTGGCCTAACTATTTTCGATTATCGGAACGATGTTTTGTAATTGATTTTTATAGCCGAATTATTTTTATTATTAAGAGGAGAAATCACCGTGAATTTGTTTTATGAAATGAATTTGCGGCTTTATCGGTGAGGGTTAAAGAGTTGAAATGAAAGACGGATAGAAGATCAGAAGAAAATTCTAAGGTGGTGAAAAGAGCGAAGAGCATTTGAAATAGAAGCTTGACCACATACTAAATTCTTTGTCCCACACCAATTAACTGTATTGAAGAAGTAGTACCCAATAGAGAAGGCACTACATTTTTCGATACAGTTAATTATGGATGGTTCGACCGCCATGTGAGTGTGCACATGTGCCGAACGGACAAAAAATTTAGCATGTGGTTGCTCTGTTAAGTCTTCTATTGTGCGATATCGTTCCATCGATGGCTAGGTAGATTTCTTATTTTCGTTTTGTGCGGATGTTCCAACTGGATTGAGTTGTCGCATACGGTCAACGGTCAGAAATCTTGGCCTAACTATTTTCGATTATCGGAACGATGTTTTGTAATTGATTTTTATAGCCGAATTATTTTTATTATTAAGAGGAGAAATCACCGTGAATTTGTTTTATGAAATGAATTTGCGGCTTTATCGGTGAGGGTTAAAGAGTTGAAATGAAAGAAATTCGGCTATAAAAATCAATTACAAAACATCGTTCCGATAATCGAAAATAGTTAGGCCAAGATTTCTGACCGTTGACCGTATGCGACAACTCAATCCAGTTGGAACATCCGCACAAAACGAAAATAAGAAATCTACCTAGCCATCGATGGAACGATATCGCACAATAGAAGACTTAACAGAGCAACCACATGCTAAATTTTTTGTCCGTTCGGCACATGTGCACACTCACATGGCGGTCGAACCATCCATAATTAACTGTATCGAAAAATGTAGTGCCTTCTCTATTGGGTACTACTTCTTCAATACAGTTAATTGGTGTGGGACAAAGAATTTAGTATGTGGTCAAGCTTCTATTTCAAATGCTCTTCGCTCTTTTCACCACCTTAGAATTTTCTTCTGATCTTCTATCCGTCTTTCATTTCAACTCTTTAACCCTCACCGATAAAGCCGCAAATTCATTTCATAAAACAAATTCACGGTGATTTCTCCTCTTAATAATAAAAATAATTCGGCTATAAAAATCAATTACAAAACATCGTTCCGATAATCGAAAATAGTTAGGCCAAGATTTCTGACCGTTGACCGTATGCGACAACTCAATCCAGTTGGAACATCCGCACAAAACGAAAATAAGAAATCTACCTAGCCATCGATGGAACGATATCGCACAATAGAAGACTTAACAGAGCAACCACATGCTAAATTTTTTGTCCGTTCGGCACATGTGCACACTCACATGGCGGTCGAACCATCCATAATTAACTGTATCGAAAAATGTAGTGCCTTCTCTATTGGGTACTACTTCTTCAATACAGTTAATTGGTGTGGGACAAAGAATTTAGTATGTGGTCAAGCTTCTATTTCAAATGCTCTTCGCTCTTTTCACCACCTTAGAATTTTCTTCTGATCTTCTATCCGTCTTTCATTTCAACTCTCTAACCCTCACCGATAAAGCCGCAAATTCATTTCATAAAACAAATTCACGGTGATTTCTCCTCTTAATAATAAAAATAATTCGGCTATAAAAATCAATTACAAAACATCGTTCCGATAATCGAAAATAGTTAGGCCAAGATTTCTGACCGTTGACCGTATGCGACAACTCAATCCAGTTGGAACATCCGCACAAAACGAAAATAAGAAATCTACCTAGCCATCGATGGAACGATATCGCACAATAGAAGACTTAACAGAGCAACCACATGCTAAATTTTTTGTCCGTTCGGCACATGTGCACACTCACATGGCGGTCGAACCATCCATAATTAACTGTATCGAAAAATGTAGTGCCTTCTCTATTGGGTACTACTTCTTCAATACAGTTAATTGGTGTGGGACAAAGAATTTAGTATGTGGTCAAGCTTCTATTTCAAATGCTCTTCGCTCTTTTCACCACCTTAGAATTTTCTTCTGATCTTCTATCCGTCTTTCATTTCAACTCTTTAACCCTCACCGATAAAGCCGCAAATTCATTTCATAAAACAAATTCACGGTGATTTCTCCTCTTAATAATAAAAATAATTCGGCTATAAAAATCAATTACAAAACATCGTTCCGATAATCGAAAATAGTTAGGCCAAGATTTCTGACCGTTGACCGTATGCGACAACTCAATCCAGTTGGAACATCCGCACAAAACGAAAATAAGAAATCTACCTAGCCATCGATGGAACGATATCGCACAATAGAAGACTTAACAGAGCAACCACATGCTAAATTTTTTGTCCGTTCGGCACATGTGCACACTCACATGGCGGTCGAACCATCCATAATTAACTGTATCGAAAAATGTAGTGCCTTCTCTATTGGGTACTACTTCTTCAATACAGTTAATTGGTGTGGGACAAAGAATTTAGTATGTGGTCAAGCTTCTATTTCAAATGCTCTTCGCTCTTTTCACCACCTTAGAATTTTCTTCTGATCTTCTATCCGTCTTTCATTTCAACTCTTTAACCCTCACCGATAAAGCCGCAAATTCATTTCATAAAACAAATTCACGGTGATTTCTCCTCTTAATAATAAAAATAATTCGGCTATAAAAATCAATTACAAAACATCGTTCCGATAATCGAAAATAGTTAGGCCAAGATTTCTGACCGTTGACCGTATGCGACAACTCAATCCAGTTGGAACATCCGCACAAAACGAAAATAAGAAATCTACCTAGCCATCGATGGAACGATATCGCACAATAGAAGACTTAACAGAGCAACCACATGCTAAATTTTTTGTCCGTTCGGCACATGTGCACACTCACATGGCGGTCGAACCATCCATAATTAACTGTATCGAAAAATGTAGTGCCTTCTCTATTGGGTACTACTTCTTCAATACAGTTAATTGGTGTGGGACAAAGAATTTAGTATGTGGTCAAGCTTCTATTTCAAATGCTCTTCGCTCTTTTCACCACCTTAGAATTTTCTTCTGATCTTCTATCCGTCTTTCATTTCAACTCTTTAACCCTCACCGATAAAGCCGCAAATTCATTTCATAAAACAAATTCACGGTGATTTCTCCTCTTAATAATAAAAATAATTCGGCTATAAAAATCAATTACAAAACATCGTTCCGATAATCGAAAATAGTTAGGCCAAGATTTCTGACCGTTGACCGTATGCGACAACTCAATCCAGTTGGAACATCCGCACAAAACGAAAATAAGAAATCTACCTAGCCATCGATGGAACGATATCGCACAATAGAAGACTTAACAGAGCAACCACATGCTAAATTTTTTGTCCGTTCGGCACATGTGCACACTCACATGGCGGTCGAACCATCCATAATTAACTGTATCGAAAAATGTAGTGCCTTCTCTATTGGGTACTACTTCTTCAATACAGTTAATTGGTGTGGGACAAAGAATTTAGTATGTGGTCAAGCTTCTATTTCAAATGCTCTTCGCTCTTTTCACCACCTTAGAATTTTCTTCTGATCTTCTATCCGTCTTTCATTTCAACTCTTTAACCCTCACCGATAAAGCCGCAAATTCATTTCATAAAACAAATTCACGGTGATTTCTCCTCTTAATGTTTTAAAAATTGTCATTATAATGAAGCGTTTATTGATACAATAATAACTTCTTTGACAAAGTTGCTAGAGTTGGTACCAGCTAAAAACTTTTCTCAGACCAAAAAGCTCTAAAATGGATATTGAGAAAGCTAGTTTTTCTAACTCACTGCTAGGTGGATTACTCAATTTTTCAAAATGCTAATTTTATAGCCATTGTAATGTTGATCATTTGTCTCGAAGACACTAAAGTTTTGATCGCCTTTTTCATATATTACCATCAGGAAATTTTACTTGATTGAATATCAGGAGATTTTACTTGATTGAAATTGGCAAATTGGTAATTTTTCAAGAATGTAAAGAAAAGGGGTTTGGCAGATATCAATCGATCAAACTTTTTTTTTAAGAAAATTCTTTATTTGAAACGGGAATCAAACTTTTTGGGCCAAGGTATTGCTTTTCAAGTTGTATGCCAAACTGAATGAAATTCATAAATATTTCGCCTAGAAAATAAAAAAAACCGGAAAAAACTGTAAATCAGCTCAAAATGCTAAAAAAAAAATTTGCTGCGTTTCCAAGAAAGCTGAAGTTCAAAGCTATACGTTGCACGCAAGGATATTTTTTTTTTAATTTTTTAAGATGATCACCACAAAAAACGCAAAATTAATTTTAAGTGTTAGAAAATCTGAGAAATCGCAAATTGACAAAAAGTTCGAAAAACACCTACCTGGGAAAATTTGTCGAAAATTCTTTGTTCCGAATTTTGAGAATCCAAAGATGTCAAAATGTGATGAGTTACGTCAAAAAAATCCATTTTTCAAAATTTATTTACTGAGACTAAAATTTTTTTGACGTTTCGTTGATTCAAAAAGTACGGTTTTTACACAACTTTTTTACATTTTTGGTGGTGATGATCTTAAAAAATTCAAAAAAATGTAAATATCCTGCGTGCAACGAACTGTAACGGGTAAAAATTGTGGCTCAGTTAACAAAGTTGCCTCCTGATCCCATCTTCGCGAGTTCGAGTCCAAGAGTACCCAGCAAACATTTTTGTAGCTATTCTTATGCTGTTTTAATATACGTTCCATATACATTATAGAATGATCGTATGAAAGTAGAAAAAATAGCATTTACCTACCAAAGTGCGGGCAATCTACATACATAAATTTCATTGCTTTCTTAAACGACGAAAACTACACCAATTGCGCGTTATCCGACACCTTATTTGTACCTAAATAGAAAAAGAATGCTAGAGAGCGCAAAGTTTTGCTCTCATAGCTTTTAAATCGTTGATATCGACAATGGGGTCGATTCACAATGACGTAATTACCTTTTGTGGTGTGCGGCGAAATTTTTCGTATAGCTGCACGGTCAAGAAATTTAACTCAAAACTCAGTTTGAGGACAGCAAAAAGCTAAGTCTCATTTCGTGAACTAAATTTAGCGCATTTTTAGGTTTCTTAACGGTTATCTCTACGAGAATGAACAGACAGATAAAAAATTAAAAAAAAAATCGGAAAGAAAGTTTAAAAATTAAAATAATTCAACATGTTTTTAAAACCATTTTTTTAACACATTTGTTCTGGACCAACCCTTTGACTTTGCATTGAATATTGTGGGGCAGCGCTTCTACTTGAAACAAAAAATCCCATCGAATGTCGAAATGTGGAAGCTTCTAAAGAATTCGAATGTTCCGAAATAGTTGTCCGGAAGTTTCTTGTGTTATTTTAAACGGAAGCTGTAAACAAATGCACATATTTGTACAAAAACACTATTAAGGGAAAGAAGAATATAGAAAAATTCTCCGGTAAAAAAACTGAAAGAAAAGGCTGAACATTCTAAATTTTAACGCTATGATATTTTCAAGTGATTTAAATATCGTCGGATAGTTTAACTTTTAAGTTTAAATCCTTTTATTCCAATATTTCTGTTTTCAGCTGGATTAACAAACAAAATGATTGATTTCTTGATTTGATACTAAAGACATTCAATTTCTTAACCGAGACATTCAATTTCTGAGAACCGGAGAATAACCGGGAGTTTTAAATCAAAACCAGGAAAAAACCTTAAGCAGTGCAAATCACTTTTCTATATAAATCCTACGTATAGAAAAGGTTGAATTTAATCAAGAGTAAATTTTTATTCAAAATTTGACATAGACGTAAATTGTATTTCTTTGATAAAAATACGAAATGGGAAATGTATATGCGTGTTTCCATTCTTCAATGTTCGCTTTTACATAGAAATTTAGAAAAAAATGATCAAAATTGCATGCTCAGCGTTATTGATTCAGAATTTAGAATTCAAAAAGTCGAATTTAGTTCTCAGTGTTAGGACTTTTATTATGCATTCAAAAGTTGGAATGAAAATGACGATGAGTTTTAAAAGATTCTGGTATAAGTTTGAGGTTTCAAGTTTTGGAATCGGACTCAAAACTAAATTTCAAAAAACATACTAACATACTCATGTTAGGATAGAAATAAAACCAAAACTAATAAACTAGTAACCTAAATCCTTAATTTATTAACCAGTACCCAGTACACTGAGGTTTTTTTACACGGTATTTCGTCCCACGTAAAAAAATCCGCGTAAAAAAAAACCGCGTTAATTCCGAAATCCGCGTAAAAAAACCGCGTTAATTCGAAAATCCGCGTAAAAAACAGCGTTAATTCGAAAATCCGCGTAAAAAAACCTCGTTATTCGATAATTCACGTAAAAAACCCCGCAATTCACGTAAAAAATCCATTTTAATTAAAAAAAATTCGCGCAAAAAAGCACGTTACTAAAAAAACGCGTAAGAACCATGATTATTTAAAAATTTGCGTACAACGATGGTTTATTTTGAAGATAAAAAACAAAATCGATTAGATTAATAGAATAGAAGAATAAAGTGAGGCTTATTTGACAGTGTGGAATTCAGATCGTCTCATGTCTCATGTCTAAGGTCTCATGTCTAAGGTCTCATGTCTAAGGTCTCATGTCTAAGGTCTCATGTTCCATGTCTCAGGTCTAATGTCTCAGGTCTCATGTTCCATGTCTCAGGTCTCATGTCTCAGGTCCCATGTCTCATGTCTCAGGTCTAATGTCTCAGGTCTCATGTCTCAGGTCTCATGTCTTAGGTCTCATGTCTCATGTCTCAGGTCTCAGGTCTCATGTCTCATGTCTCAGGTCTAATGTCTCAGGTCTCATGTCTCAGGTCTAATGTCTCATGTTCCATGTCTCAGGTATCATGTCTCAGATCTCATGTCTCATTTCTCAGGTCTAATGCCTCATGTCTCATGTCTCATGTCTCAGGTCTAATGTCTCAGGTCTGATGTCTCATGTTTCATGTCTCAGGTCTCATGTCTCATGTCTTAGGTCTCATGTCTCATGTCTCATGTCTCAGGTCTCATGTCTCAGGTCTCATGTCTCAGGTCTCAGGTCTCATGTCTTAGGTCTTATGTCTCATGTCTCAGGTCTCACGTCTCCTGTCCCAGGTCTCATGTCTCATGTCTCGTGTCTCAGATCTCGAGTCTCATATTTCAGGTCTCAAATCTCAGGTCTCATGTCTCAGGTCTCAGGTCTCAAGTCTCAGGTTTCAGGTCTCAGATCTCATGTATCACGTTCTTAGTCTCAGAGCTAAGATTTTCCCAACTACAAAAAGATTCTAAGTGTTTTCCTTTGAAAGAGTCTTAGAATATTTTCTCTGAAAAAACGCGTTAATTCGAAAATCCGCGTAAAAAAACCGCGTTAATTCGGAAATCCGCGTAAAAAAAGCCGCGTAAAAAAATACCGTGTAAAAAAAACCGCGTAAAAAAACCTAAGTGTACTAAGATTTCAGAAATAATTATTCAAATAACACTCAATAATCATATATCCATATTCAGAATTAAAAAAAAAAAAAAAAAAACAATAGTAATGCTATTCATGCATGGGTAAGAATTCAAAATTTAAACTCTAAGTTCGAATTGGCAATAAAATTATGAAAGTAGTATAGACATTTATGGATCAGAATCTCAATACCAAGTTGGTATTTTAGAATTTAAGTTCAACTTTTCAAGTCCAGCGAAGCGGCGAAGGATGAACCACGAGCTCGCGCGACTCTACGGCGAACCCAGTATCCAGAAGGTGGAGAAGGCTGGCCAGATACGCTGGGCGGGACATGTTGCGAGAATGCCGGACGACTGTCCTGCAAAACAGGTGTTCGCTACGAATCCGGTAGGAACAAGAAAAGCGGGGGCGCAACGAGCGAGGTGGTTAGACCAAGTGGAGCGTGATCTGGCGAACGTGGGGTGCCCGAGAAATTGGAGAACGGTTGCTATGAACCGAGTGAATTTTAGGAATTATGTTCGGCAAGTTATGTCGTAAGACGGAATACTATGTAAATAAAAATAAATAAATACTGATTTTTCTGAATTATTTTAAATTTTTAAAATTGTGTTTAATTTGGTTCATTGTGGCGATTTTCATAAATTGAATTTTTTTAGATTTTTGAGATTGATGAACCCTTTTTCAAATGCACATTTATAACTTTATAACTTCCCAAGTGAAATCAAATAAAAGCATTGAAATTCTACCAGCTTTGAATTAAAACATAGTAAACTTCTACATGAGTAATCTATAAAAAGTATCACCTGTATCATCAAATATTCCGCAAAATATATCAGCCCGTTTGGTGCTGCAGCTTTCATTTTAAGACATCATTATGGGCTTTTCGTTCCATTTAGAGTATTGGATAAAATAATGACAATAAATCTCTATTTTGGCGTCCAATTTTAACAAATCTAACTTGATTTTTCGAAGAATTCATAAATTTTTTCAATAAAATACCTTTAACTTTACTAATTTCCCCCGAACAAACTTTGAAATCTCCCATAGAATTTGAGATCCAGAACGTCAACTTAGACTTACCTCATGTTATCATAATGTGATTTCAAATAATGCAATGCGGTACTTCAAGATTCCAAGATGACGGCCAAAAAATTCAAATTATAAAAATAGAGAATTTTCCGTAAAAAACCAGTCGTCAAAGTTGGAAAAAGTTTTTGTCAAAGACTAAGACGAAGGTGACAATTTTCGTTGAACAAATGGAATGCTGGAGTTATTTTCTTACCCTTTTACATTTCAACTATTAAATACTTTATTATCGGTACGAAACCCAACTAGTCTCACGGTAATTTTTGCAGTTATCAATTTATTCACTAAAAAAAATTATTTTTGACAAACTTTCGCTTACAAGTATCTTGAAATGTCTATTTTTTCGATCAATAAATCTAGTAAAAGGTATTAAACAATTCATTCTAAAACCGCGAAAAAATTGAAATTTCACTAAGAAAAACCGGGAATACCGGGAATTTGAAAATAGAAACCCGCTAGCCACTTGTTTGCTTTCTCAGCGTGCAGGATTGGAAAATAAGGAATCAACACAGGAATCGCGAGGTGTTAAAAACAGTGAGGTCAGGCAGTGCATGAATCGACCTATATTTTTTTCAGTTCTCTTATTGTTCAATATTAGTCAATTCCCATCTAATTTTAAGCCATCTGAAGGCACTGCTGGCCACAGAGAGAACATGACGATGATTTTCTCACTTGAGTAAAATCATTTCAAAACTTACAAACAAGCCGGACTTTCTATCATATCCGATTTAAACTGACTTCAGACGACATTTTATACGATCTTTAAAATATGCAGGTGGAGTTACGATTCGCAACACCTTTGTAATCGACTTAAGTTATCATTTCTATTACGATTTCATGTTTGCTGGGTAAACATCGAATACGCGAACTGCAACGTTGAGTCGCAAATGCCATAAAGATGATAAAACGACTTTAATCGAAACAAAAAAAGGGTATACATTTCTGAGGTGTTGGAGGGTTTACGTCAAAATCGAATACTTCCGCCCTGAGAAGTTTAAGAGTCCCAAGTAGAGCAACTAACGCTTATTTATTTCCAAGGTAATGTTAAAAAAATCGAAACCTGAACAAATTAATATTGGGTCGGCTTGTCATTTCGTTTGTTTTTGTCTTCAGTCTTGTTTATTTAGTAATAGTGAATAGGGAGTACAAAAATCGTCCAAAAATACCATGCAAGTGGCCTTGATCACTGCATTCCGAGATGCAATATTAACCTGACAAACACCAGAAATGTTGTGTTTCTGTATGTGTGGTTATGTTAGGATGTCCATTATGCCCCTCCGGTGTTATAACAGCAAACATAAATGTGTCGATGTAATTCATCTATTGAAACCGTTTTACGAGTATTCACGAAAATATTGGTTCATCGTCGAACGAATTTGCTATGCGATGATTCTTACTTTTTCTGAAGTCAAAATTACTATTGTACTCTTTTTAATCTAACATTCAATGTTCTTTGAGAGGCACAATAATATAAAAGTAACATTTCAGTTTCTCGATGATCAATATCTCATATTCAATTCGATTCGAATCTAAACCCCTGTTCCGTTACCGTTTGACGATATATCAATGTTTCATATTTTACCAACCATTAGCGAAACAAAAAAAAACCAACTACAAATTGATTGGACACCAACAAATAAACCATAGAAATACAGCTAGAACTCTAATCTAAACGCTGCTAGCTGCCAGACTTCCACTCCCATACGAAATCGCGTTCCGTGATCCATGTAAAATCGATTAAAAAATTTCTCCACCGACACAGGAGCAGCAACAAAAAAGAAATACCGAAACATAACATTCCCGCTTCCCTCCAGATTCCCCGTCACTTTCCGCAAGTCAGTAGCAGTCCATATATGAAACGTCATCTATTCCAGAAGCTATAATAGCCATTCCTGTGCGAAAAAGGGAAATTTGGTTAAACTGGAATACCGGGGAACCGGGAAAAAGTCGCCTCTCGTAAATGTAGGTTACGGATAATTTATTTATTTTGGCCCGCTATCTTCGGACTTTCGGCCCAACCAACACCGGACGGCACGGTGGGGGTGAATTGTAAGCTTTCCCGGGTGTATCCTTTCGCTAGTGTCGCTTAGGGGTTATAGCCGGGTTTTGCGCTGTTGTTGTTTATTTTTGTTTATGTGTATACTTAGGTATAAACACCCCCGGAACGTTATACATACCCGTAAACATGTGTGCCCGAGTCGGACCGGACGTGTTCCTCCCACTGTATACATGTATGTTCAAATTTCGACCAAGGAAGCAGAAAAATACACTTTTGTCGTTTATCCTCGACATTCCACATCTGGACGTTTTGCCACATTTTTTGGTCACTCGTCGCCTCTAGCAAACGTTACACAATGAACTTTATTTTGGCAGCTTTGTAATACATTGGAATTTTGATGCGTGCACTTTTTGAAGCTTTCGTAATTCCAGATATGCTAGAAATTCAAGGACTCAGGAAGAAACAGCTTTCTCATAAGACACGTGTTTGCCCTATATCCCAGTTTTCAAAGAAAATTCCCAGAACTTACAACCTTTTGGGAGCTCTGGTTATCATGGAATCAGCAGTGTGCAAAGAAGATCGCAGGAGCTTAATTTTTCATCCGATTCCCTTTTGTGCCAGCAGCCAGGCCAGCATCTCATCTGATACGAGAAATGAGAGATCACAAACACCCACCGAATTAATTCCGACTGTGAGAGACCATCTCGCGTCCTCGGTTAGGCAAAATGACTGCGACAAAAAGGATTCCTACGGTTATCGGATTAAAAGCTCAACAACGATGCTGTGTTGAGGTTGACAGGAGGGTGTGGTGCCGAAGCAAAAAAAAAATGAGCAGTTGGTCGCGTCTTTCCTCCCCAAAAAGTCGTCCTCGGCGTTGTCGGATTACCAGAAAACGACAACCATAAGACGAATACAGACACAGACGGGGCCTGTAGCAGCAAATGTCAGCAGATTATGAGGTCCAGAGAATCAAACAACCCTGGACGACGACTTTGGCCTGACCGGGTTGGTTCAGTTGGTCGGTTCGGTTTGTTTGTTTGTGGAAAATGTCACGCAGTGGTGAGATGAAAATGGTGCGGAAAAATGATGAGAGTGGCAAAATTGGTTCCTCTTCTCCCCCAGGATCAGAAGAGAGGGGGGATGTGTCGTCGCCCGTTAACTGTCCCGGGGAGTTTACCAGTTTTTCTGTTTGTTTTCCGTTGGATTAAACGGTTCGAAACGGTCACAGCGGGTGATGAAAGAGATTCAAATGAAATTAGTGGTTGTGTTTACGAAAATTTTCATTTCAATTGTATGGGATGGATCAGCGCCATTACTTCGGTAATAGCGTTGATTTTTTTAAAGGTTAATAACTCGAAAACGACGATTCGTGACATTGGGAATATCATTAATTACATAAATGCTGCTTCAGAAACTCATGGAATCAGCGGTATTGACATTTCAATGTTCGGCAATTGGATGAAAAAAAAGGGGTTAATTTTCAGACCTTTTCAAGGATGAGATTTCGGGGTTTTAATGAAAGACAACTCGTCTTGTTTTCGGTAGACTTAAAAAGAGAACGTTTATTTAATCTTCATTATTCACTACAACTTTTCCCGCGTAAATACAGAAGTTTAAGGGGAAAAGGCTAGAAAACTGGCAACAATAAGCACTCATCAAAATATGGATACAATACAAAGGGTAACCCATTGACGACTCTGACGTTCGATCCAGGGTGACCATCGATTTTGAGATTCAACAATTTGTTTAGATTGAATTTCTTCTGAAATTCCTTAAGGCTGTCTCCTTGAGGCACTCTCTGTATATTTTGTACTTACTTTTTTCACAACTTATAACGAACTGAAAACACGGAGAGTAGGCGTGTGTCAAACCGTCAACACGCGTTTTTTTCCGGCCCCGCAAATTTAATATAATTTGATAGAAAAATAACAAAAATTTACAATCAAATACAGTTTAAGTGTTAAAAGTTCGCCAAAGAAATCGTTAATGTGAAAGTTACATGTTGGAATTGCACAAGTGCCCTTCGAAGAAATTTGAGGTTTAGTAGAAGTTAACGGCGTGTTCGTAAATTTATTTGTTCTATCGAAGTGATTTTTTCGAAGTGATGAACAAACTGTATGCAAAAGCATTGGAAGGTGATTTGACATCTACCAAACAAATCGATGCATCACCCAAACAAATCAGTTTACGAACACGCCGTAAGAAAAACCTCATCCTGAAAACCTGGTAAAGGTAGTTTGTAAATGCAATTGTGTTTCAAGATGTATTGGATTCAGTGTAACGAATTTAAAAACCTCTTTTTTAGGAATTACTCTTTGATTATACTACAATGAATTCTTTCGTTTGACCCAAACAAGACCAAGTTTGTCATCCTTAACCCTCCAAAGCTGTTCGGGTCAATATGACCCGAAGCGCACATTTCAAATCTCTTTATCATCATTCCAACATACTGAAGAACTGGGAATTTTGACAAACCAAGTATGTTCTATGAAAATAATGATCAAATTAACGACAAGAAATTAAAATTTGAGTTTTGAAGATCGATTCATTGGTAAGTGAAATACAGCTGAGCGAAGCCAAAACCAAATGTCGTTTTTTTAAAGAAAGATTTTTTTCTACCAGAAGATCTGAGATAACGGTCAAAACTTTCATTGGACCCCAACATATCTATACATTGTCGGATAGATGGATTCTTCACGATTTCAAACATCAAAGAAACACTTAAATACATACAGAGAAGCTATCAAGAGTTATGAGTATTTTAAAAATAAAATTGATTTTCCGGACTTTTTACTTTCTGAACCAGTTTCTGATAACCTGGTAATAGTTTTCGACTTTATTTTGGAATGTTGAGTAAGAAGACTAAATTACCTACTCAATGAATATAATATCATTAAAATCGGTTAACATTTACAGCCAGGAGAACAAAATCAAACAACAATTCAAATTTCCCCGAAACGGATATTTTGCGGACGGCTTTGGAACGTTAAATCATATAATCGACAGCCCAACCCTTAAAACATCTTAAAGATGATTCTTCAATTGAACAAATTTATACGATCACCCACATAAATCGGTATCATAAAGTGACCGTTCCTGTGATCTTTTTACCGAGACACTGAAAAGATTACCTTAATAGTAGTCAGATTATTCATGGACGATTATACAAATTGTTTTTGGAATCGTTTGGACACACTTTACGATACACCCAACGGGTCATTAAGTAGAGTTACAATTCAATAACGATTCAAATTCATTGAGCCAGTTGGGATCATATGTGTTATCTCATAAAGGGATGATGCTTCAGCTTATCGTCTGATATTGGTAAAATGATAAAAAAAATAAATGAAAATTTCTTCCAAAATCGTTTATTTCACCGATACCTTACATTATTCCTAAAACACATACACAATCCAAGATTTACATAATATAAAAAGCACAGAAGAAACTTTTCTAAAACGATTACTGTTGCTGATGTTGAGCTGCTGAGATTATAATGATGAGACAGAACAAATAGAAAGATCCATCAGTAAAGTATTTGTGCTGTTGGCCACCTCACATTCTAGCTGCATCGGCACAATATCCTTGAAAATCATGATCGAACCTTTACCGCTGGCTGTGATCTGTCGTTTTTGGTACTGTGGTAACTCCTCCGGTGTTTTTTTCTCACCATGGTCTTGCCAAGAAACCGCCCGATTTTTTCCCGTCGGCTCCTGTAATTAACAAAATTCAATCCGAAAAATGTAGGGGAAAGTGGAGTATCGTGAGCCATGGGGAAACGTGGGCCACTTTTAATATCTCACTTGTGTATTGAGATAAAAATCTCAAACCAACTGTCATCGTCGTCGCTTTGTGTGAGCATATATCTCTATATGTTGTTGACTGAAATACGCATCATATGCTTCTTTTATTTATCAAGCTAAAAAAAAGTTAGAAAAATTTACTTACATAATTAAAAAAACACCCGCTAATTTCATCGGTGGGGAATCTAAAGTGCATAACAAAAATATCCTTATACGCTTATGATCTTAGTTTTGTCATGATCTTTCACGTGGAAAAAGAATTTTTGATGAAACATCAATAAGTCACGAAAAACGAAACCAATTTGCAAATCATAGCTTGTGGGGAATCGTGGGCCACACATCTTGAATCATCTATATTTTTATGTTTTTATAAACATTCAGAACTTAAAATACGCTTATCCTATCTGTAAAGTTTTCACATGCCAAATGAAGAGTTATGAAAAATATTTTGTCCATCATATATAAAAATTTTGCCAAAACGTTCGCGAGCCAGATTTTGGAATCTATGCGATCATACACAGCTCTCTTTTTTATTTCCTCATCTGAAATTACTTTAAAATAACAAAATGAATTAAGAAATCACAGTTTTGGGTCAACTCATAAACTTTGCATGTTATTTGGTCAATTTGGATTTGGTGGCCCACGATTCCCCACCATTTTTCAAAATCAAAAAAATTTTGCTTTTTTTCAAACAGTCAGAATTAGGGTAAAATAACTAATTAAAAATTATGAAAAAATACCTCATGATACCTTGAAAATGTAGAAAACCATACCATTTTTTATTTTCATTTTATCTTTTATAATAAAGAAGTTATGGAACAACGAAAAAAAGTGGCCCATGATTCCCCACTCTCCCATACATAATTGTAAAATGGACAATAAAGGTACTAACCTTCGCAACATTGGAACTGTGCTGTTGCCTACCGGACCGGCTTGAAACAGTAAAACTTGCGTTAACTGTGCCGGGAGATCAATTTTTTTCAGAAAAAAAATCGGCCACGTGCAATGACAGCAGAAAAAATTGGGGCGCGTTGCAAAAATAATCATTTTTATTTCTTGATCATTTATTCTATCTTTCAGAAATAATTTTTTATCTTCTTGTCGCGTTGCTAAATTTCTCAATTAGTTTTTAAAAAGATTAGTCGTATCTTTTACAAACTATTTTAAATCGATTTTAGCAACGGCACATTTAGTAGAGACCCAAAAGAAATCGTCAATATTAATGTCATCAGAGCCGAATAATCCGAAAGATTCAAAGTATGGTTTTCGACTATGCGGGCAATTAAATGAATTTGTAAGTTTCTGAGAAGAAGCTTTTATTTACTACTCACTACATAATGTAGGAGAAAGCGAGATTGTTTTTCCACAGATCATCTGACTCATCTACGTGCAATATATGTTCTAAATTTGGAGCCACTCTAAGCCCAGGTCCCGGCAACGATATACAATCCGTGTGAAGCACATCTCTCAGATTTAAGCTTTTTTCTTCAGATTCAAGCTTTTGTCTTCAGATTTGAGCTTTCATCTCCTATGCTCTCAAGGTGAAAAAAGATTAAATCTGAGGAAAAAAATCTTAAAAAAGAGATTTAATAACATTTTGCAAATAGATGTTGGTCACACGATACATAGACAAATCCTGTATCGTTGCAGGGACCTGTCTAAGCCATGGAAAAGCAATTTGGATCTGAAGTTGTGAGGGCTGAGTTAGCCATCAACCATGCCAGCATGTTTAAAATTCGCTAGGTGTAACCCGGCTGAACAATTCGCTTTATAAATGTGTGTGTTGGTGAGGGTTTCACTATCTCCTAACTTTTTAAGCCATACAAACTTTTGCCGTTGTGAGGAGTTGTGAGTTGTCTATTTTGTCCTGTGTCTCATATAGATCTTTTATCCAATTAACTTTAAAGGAAGGGCGTTTTGGCGTCTCACTGGTGAATCTACATTACAACAACGAGCGCGTAATTCACTAGTAGTCACAGTCCGTTTTGAAGTAAAAATACCCATTTCCATAAGATAAATTAAGCACTCGGCCGTATTCCAAGTCTTCTTTTAGTTAAGGGCTTTCAACAATTCGCAGATGATATTTTTCCCTTTTGACCAGTCATCTCTCGATTTCAACTAGACCGAAATCTGTTTCCGATTAACAGTTTGGTTTTCGGAAAGGCCAGCCGTAGCACGGTAGTTCGATCAGTCATCGAAGGAGCAGACGAAGCCAGGCAGAGAAAGAGGTGAGAAGGACTGTTTTGTGCAGTTGTCCGTGGTCACTCTTGACGTGAGGAACTCCTTCAACAGCATAAGTTGGGCAGCGATTGCATCGTCACTCATTCGTATGAGGATCCCGGCATATATCTGTAGGATGTTGGAGTGTGATATCCGCAACCGCCAACTGCAGATTATGACCAGCGAGGGTTTAGAAACAGTGAGATTCTCGGCAGGGTTTCCACAGGGATCGATACTTGGCCCGGTATTGTGGAACATCGTCTACGACGAACTGCTGAGACTGCGTCTCCCCACGGGGAGACTTTAAGAGTTTGCGCCTGGCTCACCACAAGACCGAGATAATCACAAACCTGGTATCAGCACAAACAGGGACGATTGCAGCTGGACCGTGCGCAATCGAATCTGAACGAAGGGTCCTGGCGAGCGTGACCTCGTCCATTCTGTGGTACGGAGCGGCAGCCTTAAGCAGGCTGGGTAATCTGCAAAAGCTCTGCAGCGTGCAGCTGCTGATGAACCTGCGGGTTATCAGCGGATACCGGACAGTATCCTCGGTAACGGCTGATGAGGAAGCGGGGATCGTGTCCATCACGTTCTTGTTAGAGGAAGATATCTTCTGCTACGAGCATAGACACATGCCCGACGTGCGGAAACATGCCAGAAAGGCCTCGATGACCAAATGGCAACAGCTGTGGGACAGCTCGGAAAGTAACCGGGTGGACGCATCGCTTGATCCTTAACGTCGGATATTGGATGCCTGATGCAGTACCTCCACCGGTTCGGACACGTGGCCCCGCCACTCAACCTGCGATGACATAGTTGAGGCGCCGGAGCACGTAGTGTCCAACTGTCCAAATTTCGAAGGGGTACGCACTAGGGGTACGTACCCGACACGACAGCCGACATCATCGTGCGGAGGATACTCAAGGATGCCAATATTTGGTGCGTGGTCAGCGATGGGTTCACCCGGATCATGACTACCCTGCAGAGGAGTTAGAACCGGCACCAATCCGCGACCGGTGTAGGGTGAGTCGGGGAGCATCTGAGTAGAATCAGAACCGAGCATAATACTTTACCTTCTGCGTATGCCGAACTGTTAGGAACGTCGCATACGTATGTAGGGTATCTCCACCGTTAACGTCGCGGAGTATCCGAGTAGAGGCTGCGGAAATAAGACAACACCTTCTCCGCAGGTGAACTCATAGGGGGAAGAGTAATCATCATGGAATTCTCTCGGGTAGAGTGGCTTCACGTCGCCGTTGGGTGAGCCACTCGAGCTGCGTAGGTGGAAATTATGTGACAGGCGCGATTCTAGGATAAGCTAGTGTAGGATACCTCCATCGTCGCGGAGTATCTGAGTAGATTGGGCCCCTTACGACGGAAGCTGCGGGGATAAGACTATACCTTCTCCGCAGTCGAACTCGTAGGGAGAAGAGTATTCACGCCGCGGAATACTCCCGGGTAGAGTGACTTCACGTCGCCGTCAGGTGAGCCACTCGAGTCGGTGTAGGATGACATCTTCGCCGGTAATCATCTGAGTAGTACCGTCCTGGACGTGTGCTGTGACAGGTGCGAGTTTTGGATAAGTTCTCGATTCGGCACACGAACGGGCAAAGGAAAGGGCCTCGAGCCATCACAAGCGTAGCCAAGACTTCAAGTGCTTAGAGGAGAGGTCTGGTCTCAAGTGGACTCGAATAGAGGCGGACCACACGATAGTTGTGGTAACCAAGCAAGCATCGAGTTACAAGTAAAGGCCGGACCTCGAGTCGTCAGAGGAGAGATCCTTAGTCTAGAATCGTAATAAGAGGCAGGGTATATACGCTAGAGTTTAACTGGAAAACGAGTGAGCCGATGAGCGCAGAAACGTGGACTTGGTCTCTCATCACGGGTAAAGTCTTAGTTTCAGGTTCGGATGCGAATTATGACCAGAGGCCCCCGGCGGACTTAATGGCGTAGGGTTCCATAGTATCTACAGTCGACCGATTGCACCCATGGACCCAGGACCTAGTTCCTTGTTGTTCGGGGGTATTGACGACCTACGAGGTTCGTGGAAGGATTTCTTGCGAACTCCACCTGCCGGCAGGGTTGACATCTTCCTTCAGAATGTCGGTCGCTTGAGGGTGCCACTTGCTAAGCTATGCCTGCTTCTGAAGGCTCCTCACATGCGCAAGAAACTACTTTCAAGCTGCTCCGGCTGCCTTGCCGGTAATAAATCTGCTGGCACTGCTTCAGCCGTTTCTTCGCATTTGGCAGCCAGTCGACTGCAGTCTCTCCAGACTGTGAGTCTTCTCCGAAATGTGGATTCTTCAGTTTTCATATTCAAACAAAAATTGATTTCTCGGATGAGTTTAACATTTTGTATAAATAAGAAGACTTTAGAATTATTTGTAAATTTGGCGATTAAAAACTCTTATGTGTTTTTTCGCACGATCGTATTTCATTAGATTACTTTGAAACTCTTACAAGAGATATACCAGCGTAAACTACAAATTTCAAGAAATGCAATGATGTGTAATTTACATCGGTTTTCGAACATTTGTAGCATCTTATATCAATTTCCAAACAATAAAAAAAATGCACAGGCAGCTTGCATACGGTGATGGCAAACCGAAAGCTTCAGAGAAAACAACGAGCGACAAACAAAGTTGGTTGCTCTCCTACAACAAAAAGCACGGTATTTGAGCGAACTGCCAGCCCCTATAGCCAGAAATGCCAATGTGGCTGATTTTTCAGGATTTGCCTGATTTTTAGAAGCTCAGCCTAACAAACTGATAAGCCATATTTTTTCCCTGATTTTTGAAAATTAGCCTGATTCTCCCTGATTTTTGTGAATGTGATGGAAACAGGTGGTATTGAACTGCATAAGATACCACTGAAGGAGGTCAAAACGTGGAGCGACGACAAAAAAAGGTCCTCATTTTGACAGACATATCTGTTACTCTGATGTATCTTGATATTTTTTTCACTCGTTCCTGAAATGTTGGCAAACCTGCTATCACCACCCATCGACTCGGGATTTTGTCGAGCTCGCACATGGTACTTTGCTTTGGGTTTGCCGCTACTTACGGTCAAATGAAGACCATGTGCGCGTTTGGCTAAAATCCCGAGTCGATGGGGCGTGATCAGCGATGTCAACCTTGCAGATTTTGTCTGGATCGTCCAGATTTTTTTAACTTTCGTCAAACAATTTTGAAATGTTTCCAGACTTTTGACTTTTTCTCCAGACTTTCGAGTTTTGACATGACATTTTTTACAAAACTGCAAAAATTCAGAATTTTCGTGATAAAATGATAGAAAATGGCTCTAAAGCATGGATCACTACAAATCTGGACGCACTATTTATTTTACCCTAGTGCTCCTAGTTGTCGGATCTGGAATGTTTTGGCAGCACTTTGTAGAGGAATGTTTCTTCTACCAGTGCTGAAAATTTCATTACGATTCGTTTTGTTTCAAAAAAGTTACACGTGATGGAAGCCGCGAGATGAAAATCAATTTTGAACACCCACGTCAAAAACCCGACGTGGTCGGGTTCAAAAATCGCGAAATCGTTAAAAATTGTCAAATCAACCGTATGTAGCGTTCTCAAACGTTTCCGTGAGATGCGTACTATAGATCGGCAGGTTCATACCAAGCGTTATAGTGGACCTAAGAATCAGAAACTGCATTTGAAGGTGTTGAGAACGATCAAGGAAAACACAGGGTAGTCGGACTATGACATTGCCAAGAAATTCAACGCCGACCGGTGCACCGTCAGCAGAATTCGTCTACGCGAAGGAATACGATCCTATCGGACCAGTAAGCAACCAAACCGGACATTGAAGCAGAATTTAGTAGCCAAAGGACGTGCCCGCAAGTTATACAAGAAGATTCCAACGAAGTTCGACGGATGCATCCTCATGGATGACGAAACGTACGTGAAGATGGATTTTGGGCAGCTTTCTGGCCAAAAATTATGTAAAGCCACTGCAGTGGTGCACTGCACTGGTCATGGTGATGTCCCCGGCAACTTCAAATTCGTTTTTGCTGATAAGTTTGCAAGAAAGTGTTTGATCTGGCAAGGTATTTGCAGCTGCGGACGAAAAATTACGGTTTTTGTGAAAAACAAGACCATGGACTCCGAAATTTACAAGGAGGAATGCCTGAAAAACTTTTTTTTCGTACATTAGATCTCACAAAGCACTAGTTAAGTTTTCGCCAGATATGGCAAGCTGCCACTACAGCTAGGAGGTTCTACAGTGGTATTGGGCCAACGGGTATATTTCGTCGAAAAGGACATCAACCCACCCAACTGCCCTCAATTCCGCCCTATCGAAAAATTTTGGGCAATTGTCAAGCAGAAGATGAAGAAGAATGGTAGGACGACTCGGGGAGCAACAGAGATGAAGAGATTGTGGAACAAAATGGCCGCTGAGGTCAGCGAATAGGGTGTTCAAACTATAATGAGTGATACTCAACCAAAAGTTCGCAAAATTCATCAAAACAACATCGGAATAATTTTTTTATTATTTTTCCTTCAAAGTGCAATAAAAACCCTACATTTCAAGTACAAAACATTTTTATTTCGTTTACATAGCTCCGAGATAGACCCGTTTTAATGCGTCCAGATTTGTAGTGATCCATGCTTTAATAAGAAATTTAAAAGCGAGGAGTTCTACGACGATGGATGTAAAGCAGGGAATTAAGCAAAGATCGTAGTGCCTTCGATACTTCCACAATGGTATCTGGCGTTGAAAATGTATAGAATATATATATAGTTATGTTTTAGAATGTTTATAGTTAAAATTGGTTAGCCCAGTCCAGTTTCGAAAAGACATGAACAAACATCCATGCACAAACTGATGTACGTACTAAAAGCTTGATAAATCATCGAGTTGAATCAATAGATACCTATTAAATAAGGTCTCAAAGTCATTATTGGTGATTTCACCATGATCAATAACTAATCCTGTGTGTAAGAAAGAAAAAAAAGGTCATCAGTTTGACTATTTAATGTTAGCCTAATTTTGCCTGATTTTCCTTCTCAAGGCTAACTGAATTTAGGAAAAAAAATGTTGGCAACCCTGCCTATCGCGCTCTCTTGAACAGTTTTTTTCCTCTAAACCGCCAGCCCACCAAGCAGGTTCGGTCTCTGCTCGCGCGTTTTGATATTTTTTAAATAAGAGAAAACCTTTTACAAAATATTACAAATACCTATAATTAAAGCTTAGTTCTTTTAGAAATGGGACAGTTACGAATGCATGTATCTCAAAAGCCATTCGCTTGATCGAAATACTTTCTATGAAGGAAATAAAGGTAATCTTATAATTATTCATGAAAAAATTAAAAAAAAATCATTTTCCGTTTTTTGTAAGAAATATTTCTACTTTATTATTGGTACCTCCCATCGGCCAGCGCACACTTTTTTCAGTCATAATATTGTTCAGTTTTTTCAACTTTTACTCCGTCCAACCTGTAAGCTAGGTGGCTGCATCCTCCTCCTTTAATTTCTACTACTTTTTGGTCCAATACTTCTCTTTTAAAAGAAACTGAGGGCAATTTAGCGGATACAGCTGTTTCGAAACTAACAAAACTTGATTATTTTTGAGCCACTTAAAAGCGTTTTTAATGGAATTTCTGCTGGTAAAACTTGACAATAACGAAGTAAATCCATCATGAGATTAATATTAAAGTTTAATTGATTAGTACAGATCGTAGATTGCGAAGGGTACACACAAGATTCATCTTTTTGGGCTTTTAAAAACAGCAAAAAAAACAAAGTTTTCGGTTTGAAAATTGTTATTTTTTCCACTGGAGCAGAATCTTGGCAAATCAATATATTTTATACAAAACAATCAGCAAATACATACTTTAATATGCTAGGGACCTCATCACGAGCAGACATGTTAAAGGATTCAAACGCTAGAATTTGTTTGATATAGGGGTTTTCATAAGTTTTGTCGTCCATCAGAAATCATCTGTCTCATAGCCTCGATGCCGGCTTTACAACTTATGAGCTCTGGAACTAGCAAAAATTTGTTGTTTGCGGTTAGGTTTGCATGACTCATATCGAGGCAATAATTTCAGCTTCTCGGAGAAAAAAATTGCTGGACATATCAGCGATCTACACTTAGTTTTTTGCTAATTAAAAATTAAAAATTCTGGTATGAAACTTGACTTCCCTGATGACCCTTAACCGTAGTTGTCGATTATATGCTTCACTTCAAGGCTTGATTTGAACTTAGTGGAGATTTTTGACAGTGTTTGCATACTTTTCCACTACTTTACACTATAATTCTTTGAATAATCAACGGTTAAGTCAGCTATCAATTTGATAATGATAGTTTTTTAAGGAAACTGTGCAAAATTATTTTTTTCTTTTTCTCTTGCATCGTAAATATTTCAAAATCGCGTAAATTTTAAATTTTGAAAAAACAGTTTGACTTGTACTTTTCACAGGCAAAAAAATGCTGTCAAAATTTTGAATGTCCGAACCCTCGTTAATGAGCTATCAGCAAATGAAAGTGTCCCATTTCTAAAAGAACTAAGCTTTATGCGTGTATCTCGACAATTGAAAAAGATTACGATGGTAAAATGTATGTACATGTGATGTACATTAGTCGGGTGGAGATAAAAATCGATAGTCATTTTTTCTTCAAAGCTATTTCATTTGCACGATTTTTTGTTCAAATACACTAACCATTGAAAATTCAAAAGTAATAACACGATAAAAATTCGAAGGCATATCCAGCTATTTTTACCATTTTTTTACAATTTTTTTACAAATAGGAAGGTAAAATATGTCTTGACATTCTAATAGGCATCTCAAAATCCTTTGAACTTGTAGTAAAATATTAAGTTTTACAAACTAAAACTAGACACTTCATGTAAGTAAACTAAGCCAAGTTTGTAAAATTAGGATCAGTGGTTGGCAAGTTATAGCTGTTTGAACATTTAGCACCCACTTCTTTTTTTAGGCTGGGCTTTCAAGTTAACAAATGAAGTATTTTTTTTTTTTGGTTTTTTTTCTTACACCTTCATCGGTTACACATATTTTGTAGCATCTTACTTCCCAAAAATTCTCCTACTATCGATATCTGTCTTATAAAATTTAAATACACAACTATTTTCAACTATGTCTTTATTCATTCCTCTAGACGTAGAGCGAGAAAAAAATGGCAGCGGTTTGTAATGAGCCAAATCCAGCAAACCTTGTGCAACCGCAGATTAATGAAATTAGTTGTCAACCACGCTCTCTTGTTGCCAGTAGCTGTTGCTGTTTCTGTAGTTATTATTGTCTCTGCTCGTTCTCGTACCGTACTTACTGTTGTTGTAGTGGTTGAGTCGGGTTCCCGCTTTTTTTTACTCTGCAAGCAAATCTCATTTCAGTTAGTCCCACGCCGTTCGTTGTTTCTTACTTAATTGTCTTTCTTTCCACACCCCTTTTTTGCCCATCATCAGCCCTGGGTAGTGGTGGAGTACATCGTAAATTCTAAATAAAACAAAACATAATCGACTTACGTTCGCACCTTTTGGGAGGACAGGTGTGTGTTTGGATATGTTTGAGGGGAAAATCTTTTCCCTCTCCGTGTGTATTTATCATTTTCATTACCTGGTAAGTACCTTGTTACAACAAATGAGCTCTCTCGGTTTCATAAATCCGATGAAAATTGTAGTTTGCACGTTTTGCGAAGTTGGTTTACCTATGCATTCAGTTGAAAAATCCATTTCAATCCTGGTAACTTGTAAGATTATTTGTGATTCGATGGGGAAATATATTTTTTCAACTTAAAAAGGCATCGATCTGATTCAGCTTCCGCAAACCTAAAGTCATAACATTTTATCGAAATAAAAAAAATGTCGTAATTTTCCTGTTCATCCACATACACAATCATGCAGCAATATGGTTGAGATGAAATACTTTACTAATCGGTATTTTAATTGAAAATGGCATTGCTTTGTGTTTTTGCGTTTTTTTTTCGTTCAGAAGAAGAGGCCAACCAAAAAATGAAAATAAAAAAAAACAGTTTCGCTAATGTCCGGAGGATTATTGTCAACTTTTGTGTTTCGTCGTCGAGTTGAGTAGGGGAGGGTTGAATGCTACTATCGAATGAAAACTTTCTCGTTAGAAATTCATAAGAACAGTATCAATTTTAATAATAAATGCTAATTGTCGCTGTTTTTCTAGTTTGTTATTAAGGCTAACTGACTTTATTTCAGTTTTTGTGTATTCGAAATCACCGGAGCTTTCGATGGTTAAACTTTGTTCAACGAAACAGCAACAAAAGATGAAATCAGAGAGCGAAAGTTTCCAATAATATTTAACCCGAAAGATTTTTTCTTTGTTTTCGATAACTGAATATTAGGGTGGCACAAATGAGTCATTTTGAATTTCTATCGAATTTCGAAAACCGAACAAAATCACCTAAGAGGGGACCAAAAAATAGGAAAAATCGAAATTTTAATTTTGCTGCCAAATGACTTAGAAATGCATGAAACTTCGAGATCTGATGTTATCTAGAAAATAAAATTTTGGCCAAATTTGGACTTTCTGGGACTTTTTTCGGAAAATCGCCCCTTTTCGGAAAACCGACTAAGTCCCGGAAAATGCATTGTAGGCAAATTTTTCTTTTAAGATAACATCAGATCTCGACGTTTAATGTCTTTCTCTATGTCATTAGGCATTAAAATTAAAATTTTGATTTTTCCTATTTTCTTTGGGTCCCCCTTAGGGGCCGTCCATAAATGATGTCACGCGTTAGGGGGGAGAGGGGGTTTCGATTTTTGTGACAATTTGTGACATGGGGAGAGGTGGGAGTCAGCTTGAACGTGACATCACATAAAAAAAGGCAAAACAATAACAAATAATTTTCTCCTAAATTCAATAAAATTACGTAAACTTTATGAGCATAAAAAAGTTTACAAGAACACTTCCACTGCAACACTAAAGAAAGTCCGCCCCACTAAAATTTTGGCAAAACGTGAACAGGAATGCTTGGCTGTTCTAACCTGGTAAGAGGATTTGGATTGCGAATTGATTGAAGAAGAGGAACTAGATTTGAATGGTTTCTCAGACATCTTCGCTGATGCTGCAGCTACTGCGTCGACTTTCCCGGTCATTGGTATGGAGAAAGTCATCAACATAATCTTTGGACTAATGATTGAAATGGGTTTTAAGCAATGATTGAAAGATTGTTAAAATTTGGTAACCTTTTTTTCGCTTCCGATTTTTATCCTCAGAAATCACCAAAGGGGGAACCAAAAGAAATCGAAAAATTGAAATTTCAATTTTCATGCCTAATGACTTGAAAATGCATAAAACGTCGAAATCTGGTGTTAACTAGGACATTTTTTGTCAAAAATCTTAATTTTATTGTTGATTTTAATGTTGAATGACTTAAAAATGGCATGAATCGTCGAGATCTTCGTTTTTCGAAAAAATCGGCCGTTTATCATCTGTGAATTTACTATGGAAGAAGGTAATTGCTATAAGCTGCAAGAAAATGCGAATAGGCTAGTGACCTTTTCGGCAGGTAACAGGAACATTCAAATTGGCGGTCAAAAACATTCGTGTAAAAATGCACAATGAGTTTGACATGTCTCTTTTCTAACCTCAATAACTTTATTATCGTATGCGAATTTATGTCTAGAAGAAGATTTGTAGATCAATCGATGCATGTAAATAAAAGTTAGAGCTAAAAAAGTGAATTTTGCAGTATTACTAGAAAAATTGAGCAAGGGTCGTTGAACCACGTTCAGCGAGCCGTAAATGTTAAACAAATGAGATGGAATTTGGCAGGGGATCTTCTGGTAGACTAAGGTATCCAGATTGCCCGATTTTATCTGGGTTTGCCCGGATTTTTAATATACAAGATTTGGGAACAGTCCAGTTTCATTGGAAAATGCCCGGATTTTTTAAAAGACATACACCGTCTTAGCCGATTTAGGCTTTACAGACTGAATTAATGACATGGACAACTTAAGATTAACAATTTTGCCAGGATTATTCACTTTATTTGGCAAATCAAACAAAAAAAATACAAATTGTGTTGTATATTTTTTTATATTTTTGTCCTAGAAAAATTTTTTTTGAGCAAATTTTATAAAAATAATCATGAGAGGTTTTTTCGCTTTAAATGCGATTTAAAATCGGCCTTTATTTTTGTTGAGTTATTTTCGGGTTTTGACAAAATGTGCCTGGATATTTCCCGGATTTTTGGTCCACAATTTTAAAATCAAATGCCCGGATTATACCAGTTTTGATTTGTCCGGGTCGGATACGTACTGAAAAAAATATGGCAACCTTATTCTATATATTGTTCCGAAGATTATAAATACACTTTCTATCTTAAATAAAAAAAAAAAAAACATTTTATTCTCAAACACACTGCAATAAAAGTTTTTTTTCAATTTATAATTCATTTAGCATTAGTTTTTGTAGATTAGGCGAGCTCTCTTACTTTTCTCTTAACAGTACTCATCATCTTCTGCAATGTGGTTTCTCCGCCAATTTTTACCTCTTCCAGCCAATCTTTCTTGAATTTCTCTACACTGTCCGCTGGTTTAACGTATTTCCTCAGATTTGCTTTCGTCAAAGCCCAAAAAGTTTTAATTGGACGAGTCTCTGGACTCCCACTCTAAAAGGCTCGATTGAGCCTCCTGGTAATGGACGCTAACAAAAATTTTAATAATGCTGAGACTTTCAAATGCGAGGAAATGTAATGAGAGAATATATAACAATAATTGTTTAGAATGTATCTCAGTAGAAGAATATTTCTTTTGATAGATCCACTATTCCATCCGTTGAAAAAGCTGAAATTTAAAAGAATTATTTATAATTAAAAAAAGAATCTAAGAATACGACTAGTACTACATAATTTGAATTATATTTATTGCTAAGAAAATTGAAAATAAAGAACTAAAATAATTGAAATTATTTTTTTTTATGGAAGGCTGTTGAATTTTGTTGGGCCAATGAAGGAAATTCAACGTTGGTCATAACTAGTTGAACTTTACTGCGCATTAAATGGTGAGATTTACGAGTGTTGTGATATCGCAAACCCGCATTGAATCCCTGTAGGGTTGCGAATGTTTTCATTGAAAAAGGTCTTTAAATATGTGAATTTGTATTGAAAATTAACCAACTTTTTTAAATCATTTGGCAAGGAACCCACGAGAACCCACCGACATTTTTAACATGCATTTAGATCATAATCACAATTGCCACTTCTCGAAAAATGAGGTGCGCCAAACTGCTCGCAAGTAAGTTATTGGAATTTGAAAAATGTATAATTTTAACCATTTTTTGCGATTTTGACAGAAAAAATCTGCGAAACGAATAAGTTTTCCACTAGAATATCTCAATTGAGTCTATTCTAATCGAATACTGTGGAAATTTGAGGTATTGCATAGCTAAAACACAAAAATAGGTGAAAAAAAAACAATTTTTTCCAAGGTTTGCTTAAATTATTATTTTTGCAAGGTAAGTACACAACATAGAGCTTAACAATGTTCTACAAAGATGATGTGAAAGATATAATGAACAACTTAGTAGAAGAAATCATGCCAGTATCTTGCTTCTGTATAAAGTTAGATTTTGGAGCCACTTTGCGGAGAAAAATGGAACTAATTCAAATCCATCAATAGATAGCGCAAATATAGTCGAGTAACTTTGTCGAAGTCACCGATGAGCTACAACGAACCCTCTGGCCTGCAGTCAATTTTGACCGCAAAAGTGTGGTTCCTGGCCCACTGTGCGACGTCAGGAAATGCCGGCTGAGCCCTTAAAACAGCACTACGATCGCTGCAGGGAACACGTACTTGTCTTACACTAACGATTTTTTTTTATTTTCGCTGATGAACACGGATGAACACTATAGTATTCAAGTAACACACAATTAATCATCAAAAAAAGTGTGTTTAATTTACTATGTGTATAGTTCAATACCTAGAATCAATCATACATTTGTGAAAGATTCCATCATATTTACGGTTGAATCAATTATACCACTACAGTTGAATCTATCACATTTATGTATGTATGTGTATGTAGATAATCCACCATGGGTGCACGGATTCACCGCAGTTTCGCCAACGTATGCGCTAACTTGCATCCTTTAGATTTTTTGTTCGGCCAATCTTCAATGCAAATCATCACATACCCGACACCATGGCTTCGTGTGAACTGTCATGAAATGAAAATGTTTCGTGTAGGTGTATGTCTTATTTGTAGAACGAGCAAACAGTTTCGCAACCGTATAAAATTCATAACATATTTAGAGTTAAGAATCTACGACAGGTATTCCGCATACGTGTAGATACCTGCCCAGCTGGCAACTGTTTGTACGTTCTTATATAATATATTCTATAAATGCAATTATTGAACATATAGTGAAATAATCGTACCTTCTTACCAATCTTACCTAAAGACACTTGAAGCTTACCTATATCCATACTGATTTCCATCTGATCTAAAATAAATAATTTTTATATTATTACAAATCATCACCGAACCATGCAAAAAAAAAAATCTAGAACTACAAAAAACAATGATTTCAATTTTTTAAGAGATGAAATTGAAACCTTGCATTCACATATTTCACACAAATACTTTCTGTTACGTTACCCTAAATGTGAATAATAAGTTTAAAAAACCCTTTTCCGGTCAATTTTATGTAATTCATAAACTAGTTCAAAGAAGATTCATGCAAAAGAAATTTTTTTTTGTTAAAAATTTCACACACTTTAAAAAACGGCTTAACAGCTGTTTTTGAAACATTTGAAAATTAACCTATGTTAATTTATTTATCGCTTTACTACTTCTAAGCTCTATTTTCAAAATTATCTACTATTTTTTTTTAACTGGGCCGAATCCATCAAATAATATTCATTATTTGCCTCTGTTTTGCTGAAAATTCAGATATATCGAAATGTGATTCCCGTACATTGTTTAACAGAAAGATATTAATTTTTTTTCAACAATTTCAAATCTTGAGTTCAAGTAGGACAACCTAGTTTTGTACAATTATCAATTATCTGGTGTCGCTAAGAACAAGGAATAAATACTACATGAAAAAACTTTTATTTTATACAAAATATGTGTTTCAAAAAGTATCAGTTCAAATTTATGATCATGAATCTCTGGTCTTGATTGGATGATTACTGCACTTAATTTTGACTACTTTATATCAGACACGAGTAATCATTGCTGCAACATTCTTTAAAATTGACTGAACTATGCGATAAAAATAATCCAACAAAGTGAAGTACAAACAAAGGTATGATAAATATACTCATGTCTATGACAGCGGTTACGGAATATACTTCTGAATACCTGCATTTGAAGATATGTACATTTTAATACTATCATCATCAAAATCATTCACTTTATGTTACCAATATAAGAAAATAATGGAACGAATCAATTGGAATTTACAATTAAATATCATCATTTCTACTCATATTACATAGGACAAAAAACTAGCTGACAACACACCCGCACCTCGCACCTGTAGGTTCACGAAAACGTATTTGAGCAAACTCCGAATGAAACTTCACAGTTGAATCTATCACATTTATAGTTAAATATTAGAGGTCAACTAGAAATAGGGTAAGTGAGCCTAATTTCGCTATATTTTGTCAGAGGTTTTTAGATTTGATATTAGTACGCCGAATCTTTTACACTTAGATATACATTTTTTTGGTAACTAAGTTCCCAATTTTTTTCTGAATTCTGTTTTGGTTTGAAATAATCATTTCAAGCCTTAATTTACGAAAAATATAATGTTTTGTAAAGTGTGCCGATGTTCCTAATTTGGCACTAATTGTTCCTAATGTTAGCATATGGGTGTTCCTAATGTTAACATATGAGGAAAAATGTATCCGCGTACCCATATATTACACTTTTTGGTCCTAATTTTGCATATGGGTCTGTTTATTCAGTACTTTAATGAGAAAAATCTCAAAACTCACTTTTTTATAAATTTTACAACGTTTTTGGAATATGAATAGAGGAATAAAGATTATTAAAATCCTACACAATATTTCTCTACGCTAGTTTTGATGAAAGTAGTAAATATTGTGCTTATTAAAATTCAAACTTTACCTTTTCCAGTGGAAACATTTATTATATTTCAAAAAGTAGAAAATTCATTGTAATGGATACACAAAAGTACAGTCAAACAGAGCATCATGCAACAGCATTTTTAGATGCAACATTTGGGTACCACAACACTTATTTAACTGTTATTTAAATATAATGTAAAAAATATCATTTAATGATAACGAAACGATGATGTCATAGTTTCTCACATCTTGAGATAGTATTTTGAAAATATTGATTTTCATAGAAAATTTGAAAAATCGAAATTTTTACAATTTTTTGATGCCGTAAAAAACTTTACACAACGTGACGGATTGGCTTAATGATATTACCTATAAACTTTATATTGATTTTCACTTCAACACTGTTGGTATATGAATATTTATCGGGCAATCATTTAATTTTTAAAAATAAATATTTTTAAAATTCCGTTACCAGCTAAAATGCATCGACATGCAAATCAATTATTCCCTGTTTAAATCTTGTTTCCATATGCTAGAATATGATGTAAAAGTTTTAATCCCTAAATGTATACAGCACCCTTATGCTTTCTTTTTGAAAAAAATCTTTGAAAGAAAAAATATAAACTTTATTTTTAACAAAATCAAAAACAACTGCAGATCGTGCTTTATGCGTAACGACATCACAAATATGTAAAAAACAATAACTTTACAAACTTTTCTTTAATTTTTCATTAAAAACAAAGGTTTTTGCTACTTACCCTTTTTTCTTAGTAGGGTGAAAATCGCATGTTTTTGTAAATTTAAAAATAACTGGTGGAACCAATTATTTTTCTGACTCGTTAATTTGATGTCCCATTAACCTTAAAACTTTTGATGTACAAACGGTAGGATTATCTGTGAACAGTAGTTTTTAGAAGCCATTGAAGTTGAAAAGTGTTGCATGATGCCCCAAAAGACGGTATACAACGTATTTTATTGAGATTTTTTTTTTAATTTTTCCTTTCGATTCTGTTCTCGTTGAGAAGCTGTAACTTGATGGTTTCTTTTTCTGTCGCGTAGGGTGCGTTCTTTACAACCTGGCGAAAGTATTTTTTTAACATTTTTAGCTTTGAGATACACTGAAGTTAAAAAAAATCATGTTTTATTAGCTCAAAACAGTTTATTTTAACAGATCTATGCTATTTTTAGTTTTTACACGAAAAAAATATGGTTCTAACATACTTATTACTTAAATCATAATAAAAAACAATCCGACGAAAAATTTCAATAAAATCGGTTGACAAATTCAGCTTTAATCTTCCATTTCTAAACAGGTGTTTTTTAAGAAACTTGCTAACAACTCCATTCAATTTGGACATACTTTGAAACAATCCGGTTTTCACGAAAAAACTTGTGAGTAAAAAAACTAATTTGTTTGTAAAATTAAAGATCACATGATTCGTTGCATTATTATTTTTTTATAATTGTGATAAGTGAAAAATAACGTCAAAAACAGTCAAAATCGAAAGGTATGTTAACATTAGGTACACATGCCAAATTAGGAACACCTACCCTATATAGTTGAATCTAATATATTTATAGTTGAATATCTAAAATCAATCATACATTTGTGATAGATTCCATCATATTTACGGTTAAATCAATTGTACCACTATAATTGAATCTATCGTATTTATAGTTAAATGTGAAACGTCAACCAGAAATGTATAGTTGTATCTATTATATCTATTGTTGTATAGTCGTATAGTTGTATCTATTATATCTATTGTTGAATGCCTAAAATCAAACATACAAATGTAGTTGAATCTATCATATTAACAATTGAATCATTACAGTTGATTTTAATATATTCATAATTGATTGTGGAAAATCAATCATCAGTTTGTAGTTGAGACTATTATATTTATAGTTGGATGCGAAAAAATCAACTACGCTTAGCAGAAATTATAAGAACAACTGTGGTCTTTCTTCTCCGTGTAACATTAGTCGATTAGATACCTAGTTTCTTGGCCACATCCCGTACTGATGCCGAAGGATGCCGTTTTTATTAACCCTTGATTTCCTGTCCATTGTAGCTAGTTTCCTTATTGAAAGACCACTTACAGTTCCCCATTTGTGCACGATTCGTTTTCTTTGCTCTGGAGTAAGGCCACGCATTTCCAGATTTCTTTGCGAAGCACGACAAAAATGACAACGCTTACTTCACTTGGATGTAAATAACAGTACGCAGCCCAAATTTGGTTGAACACTGAGTTTGATTTTTGAAATAACGGTTATTTTATAGTTTATTTATAATTATCGGATCAGTGTTTAGGACATACCCCTTTGTTGGGTCACCCTAGGGAACATGCAGTTGGTATAGTCACTTTTCTTGATGAAATGCAACTTACATTTATAAGTAGTTTCAACGCATAAACTATAGATACTACTTAGAATGTGTACGATAAACAAATTCCATCAATGCATTCAAAAGAGTGATCCTCTTGCTTGAAAAAGGTAACGATAATCTATCTTAAAGATAATATTTTTTCAATCGGTGTCAAAAGTGTTATGTACGAAGAAAGTTGCTACTTTATTTTTGCTTGATTCGTGCTAAAATTTTCAAACTTTCTCACTTTAAACGTCATTCGATCGCAAAAAGAAAATCAATAAAATAACCAAATGTGACTCCCCTGGAGTGCTGACTATTAAAGTAAGTTCCTCGTAAAAAAAACTACAACAAAACTCTTAAACAGATGAACTATAGTCCCATAGTACCCGCACCTTAGATCGAGTCTTGCCGGTTGCAACCAGCAGCAGTCAGCCGCGTGCAAAGAGCGTCATCATTGCCGCTACTACCAAAGTGATTTGTTTTGGGGCTATTTTTAATTGTTTCGAAATGAATCGAAAAGCAAATGAATGAAGGCGAGAAGCGAAAAAAATATGGTCCTCGTTTTAATCTGACTCGACCGGCAGGCCGCACTTGTCTTCTTGTTTGCTAGCTTACTTGCTTTCTGACTTGCAGCGCTGCTAATAGGTAGTTGGTACTTTCGCTGCCGCCTTGCAGGAGAACCATCATGGTTTTTTGGGTAACATGGCAAATTAATTCCTTCCTACTGAGATGCTTCTGTCTAGAGTTGGCTAGCTAGCTATAGATGGACGATGGTGGTTTGTGATGGTTGTAGGTTGGACTTTTCTTTCCACCCGCCTTGCCCGGATTGATGGTAATTTTCGTTGGCAGATCATGGTGTCATTTGTGGGCAGTTACAGCAATTGTTGTGTCCTCCTTGTCCCATCCGAGTATGACCACGAGTCAGTCAGGCATATTTGAATAAATCTCGTTGGAATGTTTGGTTGGATTTTGTTTGTGCGAAAAATGGTAGAATAAAATGTAGAAACTCATCTTAGAAAACCGTCAAATGCTGTTCCGTCTGAGAACAATTCTGAGACAGTTCAAAAGTTCAGCAAACACTCACAATTCATTATCAAGTGTTTCCCTTCAAGGGACATTCCTTACATATAATTTCGAGCAGAAGCTCCGTTGCAATTCGATTGGACAAGAACAATCAAGATAATATATAACTTCTCGTAAAAAAAAGGTCCTCGTAAAATCAAGCTTGTTACAATATACCTACCTCTTACCTACAACTCAAAGTCTGTGCCAACATTCGGTACTTCTTTCTAGAGCTGATGCTGCACCACCAAGAACCTAGCCATCATGCATTGCAAGGACATTGAAGGCCTCCGTTTCAAGCGAGAGCACTATTTGCCCCGTAACATTCACGATTCACTGAATTCAGATTCCATATCCGGGCGGCCACTTCAAAAAGGCATGGCGAAATGAACGGTAGATATGGCCGGGTGTTCCGAGAATCCTGTGGGTACAACAGAACAAAAACCACTTCACAGCACATTGCCATTGCTACTGCTGCTGCTCTGATTCAGTCCTCGACGACACGGTTCTTCTCGCTCGGGATTCAGTCGCCACAAAGTTCAGCGAGACTGTTAGGGTTACCAAATGGTTCATTGCAGAATTTTGGCAGTGGGGGAATGCAAGTTTTGCCAGAATGTATAGCGAAGAACAAGTAGCAATCATCGATTTTATTTACATTTAAATGTTAAAAACATCAAATTAAAAGTTTAGTGTAGGAACGGTTATTTTTTTTACGAAATACTGTCAAATCGTACCTATCATGAGATGAGTTCTCACAAAGTTGCGCGTGTTTTTTTTTATGTAGCGGCCCACCACACTCCCCCACACCAAAAGGCTCAATTGAGCCCCCTGGTAATGGACGCTACTGTTCTCAGCACGTCTGGCAACAAAACAAAGAAATTTCAACGCGAACAAAATTTTAATCATGCTGAGAACACAAAAGTTTATTATTTACTGCGAGGAAATGTATGCAATAATTAAACAAGATTACGATAAGGATCTCAATGGAAGAAAATTTCCTTTAAAGAGATCCATTTTTTTTAATAATGTTAACTAATCAAAGATTATGCTAGATTTACTTAAGTTTACTTTTTAATAGTTAAACGTACGACAAAAGAAAACTACGATGCTACAAAAACAAACAAAATTTGATTAAAAAAAACTGGTTGTTGATCGACTTTTTTAACGATTCAATTTCTCTTTTAATAACTGTACTACTTTGACTTTAAACATGGAACGGTTGTTGATGGTCTTTAATTCAGTAGGTAAAGCGTTGTATATTGTAGGTCCTATAAAAGAAATTCTTTTTTGCCCTAAAGATGTCATGGATCGACTTCGTTGCAAGTAATTATTTTGACGGGTATTGTGGGTTCTTAATCCCGTAGTAAAATTAAGGTTTTGGTTATTGCTACTCGAGTGTATATTATCATGAACATATATAACAGTTTGCAAATTACAGAGTTCGATTATTGGAAGAATGTTGTGTGCTCCCAGAGAGTATAGCTGTTGGGTAGGAAAAAGCAGGGGTAGTCTGAAGTTGTTTTTCAAACATCTATTCTGTAGAGTCTGAAGTTTTTGAAGATGTGACAAGGAGGCTCTTCCCCATATCAAAATAAGATAGTTAAAAAAACGAACACACACATATAGGATCTCAGTGAAACTTCATGTTTCTTTGAAGAGATCTAATTTACTTAACTCTAAGGCGTACATCTTTCAAGGATATTATGGCTAGCATCTAACAAATGCTAAAACCACCAGACCACAGAAAGAGTACTATGTGCCGTGATCGGGATTCGATCTCATGGACTCTGGCTTAGAAGACTGGAACGCTATCCTCTAGGCCACGACCGGCGGCCAGTTAAGATGAGACTGAATAAATGCATAGTAAAACTTTAAAAGAACATGTTGGGGCACTAAGTTTCTTAATTTCCACAAAACACCGCAAAGAGGAGAAATTTTTTTTACTAGGTTCTCTGTGTGACAACTCCAAGAAAGTGTTTCATCCAAGAAAATTCCTAAGTACTTGAAGTAATGAACTCTCTCAATAACAATTCCATCCATAATTGGGTCATTATTTGACAGTATTTTTTTATGTGAAGAACGAAACAACATATATTTGGTTTTTGTATAGTTTAGAGAAAGCAAGTTGCATTTAAAATATTTTGATAGTAACTTCAAATCATTTTCAATTTGTTGAGTTATAACATTCGTTGATGCAGCTGAATAAAAAATAGCTGTATCATCAGCAAATAATCGAGCTGTGCCTTTCAGTGGTAAATTACAAAGATCGTTTACATACAAAAGAAAAAGTAACGGACCAATGTTGCTTCCATGGGGTACACCAATATCAATGTTTCTCAAATCGTTTCTAGTATTTTCGATCGCTACGAATTGTTTCCTTTCCGATAAATAACTGCGAAGGATGTTGTTAGCAGCACCTCTTATTCCGTATTCATTCAATTTGGACAATAATATGTCGTGGTTTAGTGTGTCAAAGGCTTTTTTAAGATCCAAGAACAAAGCACCAACGATATTCTTTGAATCAATTTTTGAAATAATAGAATCAACTAACTCTGTGATAGCAATTAGCGTACTCGATCCAGGTCTGAAACCGTACTGCAATTTGTACAGTATATTTTCCTGATTTAAAAAATTTTCAATTCTATTCATTAGAAGTTTTTCAAAAACTTTGCTAAAAACACTTAAGGTTGAAATAGGACGGTAATTATTTACGTCATGTGGATCACCTGCCTTAAAAATGGGAATAACTTTTGCAACTTTAAGACAATCCGGATAAACTCCTGTCTCTAACATGTGATTAAAATATTGCATGAGTATACCAGAGAAAATTTCGTTGTTATTTTTTAACGCATCTACAGGAAATCCATCAGGTCCACGACTCTTTTTATTTTTAAGAGATAGAATTACTAGTCGAACCTCGTTGACACTAGCTGGACGTAAAAATATTGTATTTTGTACACTATTAATATGCGACAAAGGATCACTGCCGGGATCAGATGGGATTTCATTAGCTAGTTTTTTCCCAATCGTAGAAAAATGTTTGTTAAATTTTTCACAAATCTCAGAAGTGTTTGTTGTTACGCCTTCTTCATCAGAAAGATTTATTGGAGCGGTGATTTTATTTTTACCAAGGAGTGTATTTATGTTTCTCCAAAGCTTGGAATGTGGAGTATTGTTAAACAATCGCTCGTAATATTGTTTTTTGCATTCTTGTTTTTTAAAGTTTAGCTTTTTGTTTATATGATTCAACATTTCTTTGAGTTGGACATTATCGGGATGTCGTTTACAACGTTTCAAATGGTTATTTTTGATTCTAATCAGTGTCCAAAGGTCTAGTGACATCCATGGACAATAATTGCCTTTTAGTTTTACCTTTTTATTAAGTGTTTTAGTAGACATTGAGAGAAAATGGTTGTAAGTTGTTGTAATGTGCTGTAGGCCATCATTAACATTTTCTGGTAGTTGAATATTATTTAAATAATTTCGAAACAAATCGTTAAGTTTGGAATGATCAATAATTTCTTTCTTCAGAATTGTTTCCCTTCTATCACATAATAATTTTAGGGATGTAACAATTTGTAAATGGTCACTTACATCTGTAAAAATAGTATCGTTTTTAAGTCGGTCTATGTCAATCTGCTTCGAAATAACGTGGTCAAGGATATTTTTAGTTTTTGGTCTTGTTGGAAAAGTATTTGTGCAAGCATAACCGAAAGATTCTAAAATTGATTTATATTTCATCACAGTGTTTAAATTAACTAAATTCACGGGGATATTAAAGTCACCAACAATAAGACTCGAATGGTTAACAGGAACAGATGATAATAAGGATTCAATTTCATCACAAAACAGGTTAAACGAGAACGCTGGTGGTCTATAAATACCATGAACACTGAAAATTTGACCACTCAGACATATTTCAACACTTATTCTATGAAAACCCTCAACAACTTTGTTTTCAATATCTTTAAATTTCAAATTCGTTTTAATATACATCACTAAGCCTCCATATGGTTGATCACGACATGAAAATATTGAGGTGTATCCTGGAATGTTATAAATATTACAATTATCTTTGACGAGCCAAGTTTCACAAATGACAATAACATCAAAACAATTATTTAATTGATGAATAGTTTGTAGCACAGAATCAAATTTACATAAACTATTCATACTGCAAATATTCCACTGCAAAATTCTTAAATAACCCAAATCATTAGCACAAGTACTTAAATTAAGTTCATCTATATTTTCATAGTATTTATTAATTAAACTATCCATTAAATTATCTTTATACTAAGGTTAAACACTTACAATTTTATTTTTGAATTTTATTTACTTGATCCTGAATCAGCATTGTTCCTTTTACGTTTTGGTGACGGAGTTTCTTTTGGAAGTGTGGAACTGCTCTGTCCCTGTTGAATAACGTGTTTGCTCATGAAACGACTCAAATCTAGTTTTGTTTTTATAATCTCAGGTTTAGAAATGTCTGTTTGTTTAATAAGAATGGCACCACCCCTACCAGACCAAATATATTTAACTCCCAGTAAATCTTGGTACTCGCGTAGTTCATTTAAGATTTCCATAGATAAAGGCGTAAGCTCATCTCTAACTGTGACGTTTAAAGGTTTTCCGTTTACTAAAAATGATGGATCCACTAAGGTAGAAGCAAGTTTTCCAAAACTTCGTTTCTTGCTAAAAATTTCTTCCTTAATAAGTGTATCTTTTAGAAATACTTTGATTGGTGGGAAATAATCGTTTGATTTATTAGAAGAAAACAATCTGACAGCGTTTTCAATGTGCTCAATTTTTAATTCATAGCCGAAAGACCCACAAATTTTACGGACCAAATCTAGGGTGTTCTCACCACTTTTAAAAGGCACCCCAAAAATTATCATGTTTTTCGAAATAGCTTCTTTGTTAAAACGGTCCAGGTTAATTTCTAACTTTTGAACTTGATCCGTAAGTTTAGAATGTTTAGATTTGAGACCAGATACTTCTGTTTCTAGAGCATCATTACGGGATTTTAAATCTTCGAAGTCTGTCTGAATTTCGTCAAATTTCGAAGATAAAAACTCCTGTGACGCCTCTATTGCAGACGTAACTGATCTCATATCCGTTTTAATAGAATTCATCTCATTGGAAACAACATTGTGAACAGTCTGCTCTATTTTCATGTTTATGCTTTCTATAATTGTTTCATGATCTTACGCAACGATATTATTTTGGCATAAATGCACGCGCAATTCGAATCGCAAAAGAATTGTTGTGCCTTCATTTTTCGAGCGGCACTGCCAATCAAATTTTTACAACGCAAATGGACACTTTTAAAACAATACGAACAGGTAATGATTTTATCAAGATTGTTTTCCACATTTTTGCATTCAGTACAAATTACTTCATCATCCCCGTCCATGTTCGTCAGACCAAAATAAAATACAGCTACAAAAGATTAAAAAAGAAACAAAACTTGTTTGGATACCTCACAATCAAAACTTAAATTAAAACTGATATGACTTTTATCAATGTTATATTATTTACAAGGAAAAAAAGTATGCGATAAAATGAATAAATAGATAAATAAGATAAATAAGATAAATAAGTGGCGAAATTAAAATAGTTCAAGCTGCAAAATACTAAGGACAGCACAGGACAAAGACACGTAAAAAAATAAACAGTTTAAAAAAATAACTCAGTATCAAAATATAATATGTGAAACAAAAATTATGCGGAATCTAATAAAAATATTAAGGACTAATTAATTGGAACATATGAAAATCAGTTTCAGAGAATAAGAATAATAAAAAATTATTGAGAAAAGAAAGAGAAAAATCTGTCGATAATTTTTAACATTGCTTTCCAAAAGAAACGATTTCCAAGTTTATACAGTACATTTCACGGCAATCAATCAAAGTACTAGTGACAAGTCACCAATAACCAGCAAGCGCTGATGTTGTGTGCTACTGACGGAAGCAAAAAACTCTTTCGGTCATCTACTCGTGTGTGCTGGCTGCGTTTGCCTAATCTTCACCGCTAGCGATCGAGATTCACTAACAAGCTAGCAAGTGCAAGAAACACAACCCTTTGAAGTGCGCAAATAACAGAGTCACACACTTTCGCTCTACTCGAGTGTTCCGATGTTGGCTAAAAGCTACACCGCTCAGCGACGAGATTCACTAACTGCTGAACAAGTGATAGAACCACAACCGTTTGGGCCAATGGGCCGTTTTTTTTTAATTGATTAACCGAAACAAAGCGGTGATCGCAGCAGATACGATTGGAGTACCTGCTTCGTCAACGATTTGCTGCTGTTGCGGAATAATTTTGGAAACGTTTGTTAAGGATAGGAATGAAATATTCACTTTACTCACCAATCTAGAGACAAGTGATACTTGATCAACAGCTCACCTCACAATAGCTTTTCTGTTGTTCTTTTTCGGCGTCGAGAAAAACTGAGTTTTTACACTTATCAGCTGATAACGGCACATAAATTTAGTACGTGATTGCACATTAAACACTTAATAACGCCACTATGATGTATCACAGATTTAAAAGAAAGTATTTTCAATAAAATTATCAACTTAATGCGAGATTACGAAAACAAGACGTGCGATCAAAAACCAGTGCTACCAGATGTTTTGACCTCTTCAATACAGTGGCAACATCTCTACCTGTAACTCCTATTTTTGTAAGGCTTTGCTCTCAGCAATGTCCAACGATGCAACTTTGAGTACTCTACAGCGCATAATTCCTGTGCTTCTCCAGAAAATGCCTTCAACACCTTCTACAAAGCCTCATATCATAAAATCCCTTGGCTTTGGTCAGGACCGTAGGGAAAACTGCCTCATAGAGGGGGGAGGGAGGTTTGGTGTCATGTTTTTTATCCTAAATATAACAATTTTGCTTGAAAAATGCATACATAAAGAATGGTAAAGATATAAAATTATTAAACTTAAAAAATAAATGAGAGATCTTAAAGGCTTCATTTGAAAGAAAAATTTGTTTGGGGTTAAAATAAAATTAACTTTCAATTCTTGTAAACTTTATACATTCAGATTTCAGTTTAAATCTTTGTTTTTGAAGCATCTACAATATAAATAATGCTCAACAACAAACCAATAAAATAGATTTCCAGCTGAATTCTCCTGAACCTGAAGATTAAGTACAAGTTATTTAATCAACAATAAATTATTATCAATAATTTATTTCATTATTAAAATCCCAAGGAAAAAATTTAAATTAAAATTTAGATTTTTCAAAGAACAAAAATGAGTTCAGATCTTAATTTATAATAGTGGTTTTCACCTGTTTTGTGTTCTATTTTGGGCAATTTTGAATTTTAATATGAATTCTGCATTTTGATCCTGAATAAAAATTTCAAACTCCCAATTTGAAATCGATTTCTGAATCTAAATTCCAATCAAAAATTAACAATAACTTTTTTTTAAACTGCGACCCAGAGATAACGATAACTATGAACAGAACAGACAGAAACCTTAACCAGAAATCTCTTATTTGATTTTTGAATATTTGATTTTCTAGATGATTTTTTTCTTTTCTTAAATTAACTAGTGAATCTGAACGAAAATTCCGATTAATGAGATATTTCAATTCTGGAACACCATTATGGAACTATTTTAATAAAAATTTCAATTTCAAATCTTAAATATGGTTTGTTACTAGAAATATTTTCTTTCAATATTCCGGAATGATGAGTTTCGAACATGGAAAATTAATCTAATTTTATTTTTAAATGCAAATCCAAAATCCGAATCAGGATTTTGTCCCAATGATCAATTAAACTGAAAATCAAGAATAATAAACTGAATACTGATTAAACAATCCGGTGACAGAAAATAAATTTAGATTAAAAAAAAAGAACCAGAACATCGGAAAGAATTCAACCCGAAGTTCACCAGATATGTTCTGCATTTATCCGGGCAGGGCAAATCCGGGCTATTTTATGTAAAAACCTTGCAAAATTCGGGCATTCGAATTCAACCCAAAATCTGGCCAATATCCAGGTCAATTTAGGAATTATTCAACTGAAATCATGAAGAAAAAAAAAATGATATTCGAGACTTAAGACTATACCCAAAATTCATACACCAACTTCTTTTGTGGATAACTTTTGATGGCGTTTTTCGAATGCAGTCTTCAAATATCTAACAACAAGAGAGTAAACTTTTGAAAATCTGTAGTAGAATTGTGGACCTGGGATAATATTTCGAGGTTTTGGCCTAAGTTCTGTTTCAAAATTGTTACTCTTGAGTCACTTTAGTCGTTAATCAAAATTTAGAATTTCAAATGAAAGTTTTGAGAAAATTTAGGATTAATTTTTTTAAGGTTTTTTGTTGACCACTATAGTCCAGTGGATTTAAAAATTTGGCTTACGACAATATCTCCTTTTCGAATCAAATAATTTTGTGTATAATAGCCTTAGATAAAAGATGCTCAACTTTGCTTTTTTTTAAACCAACTGTTTTGGAAATAATATTTCGGTATCGATTTTAGCTATATTATTATGCTGTTTTGATATATGTACGTTCCATATGCATTATAGAATGATCGTATGAAAGTTGAAAAAACAGCATTTACCTCTACCAAAGTGGAGGCAATATACGTACATAAATTTTTCATTCTTGCTAAAGCGACGAAAACTACACAATTTTTGCAATATCGGATACCTTGTTCGTACCTATCGGAACAATGCAAGAGAGGGCAAGTTTTGCTCTCATAGCCTTCAAAATTCAATATTTTCCAGTTCTCTCAGTGGTCAAGAGAATATGGCGATCATTTTATCATATGAAACCCGCGCGGGAGCAAAATCATTTCACTTTCTATGATATCCGATTTAAACTGACTTCAGACGACATTTTATACGATCTTTTAACTATGCAGTCGCAACACCATTATTAACGACTTTAGTTGTCATTTCTGGTACGATTTAATGTTCGCTGGGATCGCTGTTTCGAGCAAATCGCGTTTAAAGCAGGCTTCATTTTGCTCATCTTGACCAAAAGGAGACAGTGAACTTTTTCGCTTCTAATAACTGTGAGTCGATTTTTAATGGATATTCCTTCATCTGCTGCTTAGAGAGCGAATAGAAAAAATTTCTCTAACGAATGATCACTCTTCTACTATCAGAGCACTGTTGGTGTGTGACTCTGAAAACACCTCATCAGCGCCAGGTGTGATCAGTGAAATGAATTGCTCAATGAAGGCAAGGGCACAGTTGCGCTATTCTATCGCTCCTAGCAGAAAAAGAAATGCAATTCGCATATGAAATTTGGCCGTTTCACCAAATCACGTAGATAGCTTTAATGTGTGAATTATAAAAAAAAAACACCGAAACTGTTGGAAATTTCAGACATTTCGGAGGGCTTTGGAGATAGAAAAAAATTATTTTTGATTCCGACATTGAGAATTCTAACAATCATAAGTTGAAAAATTTGACAGACCGGAATTAAAATTCATATAACAAAAGTTATTCATTTCGAAATTTTAATAATTAGAGATCACTGGATCAGCTAGGGCTGAAATAAACAATAACCGAAGCATCACAACTCATCTGTTCGGTCGTTGATTTCTCAGCCAGTAACTGAAAAGCTGATGGACATTTCTCCCTGCGAGAATGAAATTAGGTGACTGCGTTTTTGAAATGCTCTGCAACAAAACGTGGGCTGCTTGATCGCTTTTAGTGTGAGAAAGCATATTTCTCTAAGGCGTTTGAAAAGCAGATGAGAAAAACTGAGCAAAAATCAAGAGAATCGAAGAAGCCTGGTTTTAAGTTTAAAGTTTGTAGCGTCCAGCAAAAATATTATTTTGTTTTCTCAATAACTCTAACACAAATCATCCATCTGACAATTGAGTAGGTTCAAAATGCAGGTCTTTGAACGTACTTTTTCACCTATATGTTATCTCGATTTGTTTATATGTGGCGCGTACGCCCTTTTGAAAAATCGGTACCGATTTACCAACACGTATCTTCACTTTATCTTTACTAGATAACAGGTGAATTATTTTAGTTGAATTCAAGTTAGTCAAACTAAATCAAAACAGCCTAATGTGGACCATAGTATATGAAAATTTTAAAGGTAGGTGTTGCTTAGAGGCACTAAAAATATTCATAAAAAATCTGAAACTTGCGCTTGAAAACTCTGAAAGGCTGGTGCGAAATAAGGATTTGGATAGAGATTAAAAACTAATAAAAATATTTTTTTTTGCATCTAGTTACTATAACAGGGTGTCGACTACCTGGAAAAACCTGGAAAATCAGGGAATTCAATTTGCATCAGGGAAAATCAGGGTAAATCAGGGATTTTTTTCACCAATCAGGGAAAAATTAATGATCCTGATTTTATTTGAAGAAATTGAAACGTCATAGTTTATTATCTGCTTAAAGATTTACTTCAGTGTACGTTGCTCATGTAATTATCGTTCCCTTTGATTTTTTAATTACCATCGAAAGACATTGTTCTCGGATATGACACTAAAAATGTTATGAAAAAATGTCCTCCTCAGCGAAAAGTAAGTTCTGCAATTTCGTATCGAATGCAAAGGAATGCAATTGCGTATGGAATGCAAAGGAGGCAATTGTACTTAAGTTAATGAAGCGATCGCCATTAATTTAACCTCTGACCAAGGACGCCTCTTGCCTTGATCCGGCAGTTATTAGCAGCTATACAAAATTGGCCAAAAAACGATTTGAGAAGAATTTGACTATATTGACAGATACTGGACGCGTTAGTGGATCCTCGGCAAATTTAGCAGTACGGCAGTATTCCGGAGTGATTGCCAGAGGCGACAAATTTGATAATTATGACCGTAGCAAAGAAAGGCTGGATCATTTCTGGAGTGGAGTGCTAGCAAATGCCAAGTGTCCAGAATTCTTCAACATTGTCAAAATGATCTGCCGTCTTTCACATGGCAACGCGAATGTTGAACGTGGTTCAATTCCGAATGTCTCTTCGAAAATATGCGTGAAGAATCAGTGGTGGCTAAACGACAAATCCATGATGCTGTTTTTTATGCTGAAGGGATAAAATCAGTCCAAATTTCCAACAAACTTATTCAGAGAGTTCGAAATTCACATGCGCTGTATTTGGAAGACAAAGATCGCCGCAAAAAGGAAGCTCTTGAATCAGATCAAACAGAGCTGATGAAGCGTCATCGAGAAGCGGAAGCAAAATCGCTTGAGGTGAAACGGAAGAAAATTTTGGAAGACGCACAGAAGAAGGCTGATAGCTTGCAAGAGAAAATTGTTATGCTGAAATCAAGGGGATCCGAACTGGCTGACTTATCTTGAAATGTTTAATATCACAAATAATACTTCTTTTAAAATTATCGTAATAAATTAGTATTCTCGACTCAAAGCTGTTTTTCAAACATGGAATTTTCTGGAAAAACGACTGGAAAATCAGGGAATTTTATTACCAGATATGAGTCGACACCCTGTATAAATTTAAAAAAAGCTAATACATTTTCACAAGCATTTATCAACATAAATCTTTCTCCTATAATAGTAAAATTATATAACAGCGATTCTGACTTAAGCCAAATTCACTTCAACATCTATCTATCGATAACAATTGTTTCTATCTTATATCAAAAGGACTACGCTGAATAAATTGGTGCCTTTAAAGATTTTCTTGCTGATTTATGAAAATTGAAAATTTTCATCACTTTACGTAAACTAACAAACAGTGATGAAATTTTATTTGGACGGCATCCTTGATCAACTCTTTTTGCGATTTTCCAACAGAGGTGCCAGGTCAGGTGGTTTCATAAAAAATTAGGACACCGCGAAGGAAATATTCCGAATTTTTCAGAACATCACTAGATTGTATAAACAAAGGCGAAATACAGGTGTTGAAAATGTGTGCAACAAAAGTGAGCACTGTGTTAAACTGTGGGAAAATCTTCAGGGGGGTTTAACCCCCCCCCCCCCCCCCCATGAAGATTTTTTTAAGTATTTTTTTATGTATCGTGGTAACGGGAAATTACTTGATCCCAAAAGGTTTTAAAAATAACTATTAACAACCATATTAGAAGTTTTTTCTCGCCTTCGGCGGATTTTAGTTCCTTACTACATGACTGCATCACATCTTTTGCCACTCTTAGACTAAGATATTTCATTTAACGATATTTAATTGACACTTTATGCTTTCACAAATTGAAACTAATTTTTAATTGTAAATTTCGAGTTGCAATTCCCCAAACCCTTTGTATTGAAACTTAAATTTTGACACTCAAAAACACCACCTCCTCTTTGGAATGGGTTTTCTTTAATAACTGTTACAACATAATTATTTCAGAATTTGAAATCAACCATTTAAACATGAAATTAAATTCATCAAATACTAATGTAACACATCAACAAGCTTGTAGCCAAGAGTCAGATGCTTACCACTCACGATAGTCAACAGAATTAGCAAGAAAAAAGTTAAACCTAAACAATAGTCAATCCATTAGTTTATTACTTATCGCTTTGATTATAAAAAAATCTTCTATGTGGTAACAAATTTTATGCTGATATGAAATATTCTTACAAAAAAAAACATTTTTCTGAGATGCACAGAATTAAAGAGCTATTTTTTTGAAGAATTTGGGTGCCCAAAATCCAAATAACAATTTTTTTTCTCTTCGCTTTAGATTTTTAATAACTTTTGCAAATAAGTAGACATCATGAATAAAAAATCCTGCACTTTTCCAACAAAACTGTAAAAAGTTACAAAAAATTTATAAAAAATTAAATATTTTAAGCTATGATAAACTTACTAGAAGCCCGCTAGAAATTTTGACGTTGCCAAAAAAGAAAAGAAGTATTTTTTGTTTTCTTTTACCTACTCGGTAAAATATGAGAATTTATTTTATTTATTTACTAGCTGATCCCATACGAACTCCGTTTCGCTTTCAACTTGGAATATGACATGAACAGTTTGTATGAAAGTCAGTTGCAAGCATTTTCTAGATGCACTTCTGAAGTCATTGTTAAGTAATAATTGCAAAAGTATTGGACGATCACTTTGTCTGTCGTCTGCTACTTAATTTGAAATCAGGAATCAATTGGCCGTGCCATAAACCCCGTGTAAAAATTTCGACTCAATCGTTGCATAACAACGCAATTATTGCCAAAAAGCTAAACTCCTTTCGGTGGCCTCTTATACAACCTTTGATATCTGAAATCAATTTCCCTTCACTCAAAATTACCTTATGCAAATTTTCAAAGCAACCCATTGTATAATAACGTCAGTATTGCTAAAATCAGTGAAAAATTTATTTATATGGACGACCCCTTCCGTCGACCCCTGGCAAAACATTTGACATCTGAAATCGATTGCTCGTCCCTGAAAACTACCGTGTGCAAATTTTCATCCCAATCCGATGTCAAATAACGACGATATTGCAAAAATATTGAAAGGTTAATATGGACGACCCCCTTTGCCGGCCCCTTACACTGAATTCAATATCTGAAATCCATAGCTCGTCTCTCAAAACTCTCGTGTACCAATTTTCGTCTGAATCCGATGTATAACAACGACAATATCGCATGAATAGTGAATAGTTAATATGGACGACCCCTGTGGCCGACCCCTGATTTGAGTTTTGATAAGTGAAATCAGTTGTTTGTCCCTCATAACTCCTATGTACAAATTTTATCCCAATCCGATGTATAAAAACGTCAATATCACTAAGATACTGAAAATTTAATATGGACGACCCCTTTTGCCGGCCCATTACACTGAATTTGATACCTCAAACCGATTGCACGTCACTCAAAACTATCGTGTACCAATTTTCATCTGAATACGATGTATAATAACGTCAATATCGCAAAAACAGCGAACAGTTAATATGGACGACCCCTTTGGCCGACCCCTTACACAAAATTTGACACCTAAAATCGATTGCTGGTCTTTCAAAACACTCATGTGCAAATTTTCATTACGATCCGACGAAAAATAACGTCAATATCGCGAAAACAATATTTGTCTTCTATGGACGACCCCTTTCAGAAGGGGTCATCCGAAAATCTAAAAACATTTTTCATCCTTCCTGGTCCTAATGAGCATCCATGCCAAATTTCAGACCTCTAGCTCTTAAGACGGCTGAGTCTATAGAGGACAAACAAACAAACAAACAAACAAACAAACATACAGAAATTGCTTTTTATATATATAGATTTTATTTTATTAAATTCAGTGATGTCAGAAATACTTGCAATGATATCTTTCCGAATTTCTTAAAATTGTAGAATTTAACTTTTTAAATCATTTTTTTCCTATGAAGTATAGCAAAATATTATTGTTTGATTGAAGAGAGGAAAACAAATAAATTCAAATCTGTTTTTGTCTTTCAAACTGTTTTGATGGTTTATCAGTTATCAATGATTGATTCCATTCAGATCTGATTAATTTTAAACTAAAAAATACAGATCACCAAAACTAGATTTGAAAAACAAAATCTGACAAAAACTTCGACTTCAGAAAGCTCAAATCTTTCAAATCACAATCATTTAAGCATAGGCACACAAAATACTGTTTATTTTATAATTCAGATTTAAAATGGTAAGACGTTTTTATTGAAAAAAATTCCTTTTAAAAACTAACATTTACCATTAACGTAATATTTATTTATTTTCAAACAAATTTTTTCAATTTTTGATTTTTTTTAGTAATGTTTTTCTTTGTTTCTCGATTTTGAATTTTTGTGTTCTGAAAACATAATTTTCTTAGAAACCATTCAAACTTAACTTCCACTTAACTTCCATTTTGAGTATTTTAATTTTTTTTACCGATCTTGGTTTTAACTAATCTATGAAAGCTCAAAAGTGATTCGAAGCTGCACCACTAAAGCTAAGTATTAATGCACAATATTAACTAAACTTGTAATTTTCTGTGTTTTCAGCATTTAAAACAACTACTTAGAATTCCGTATTTTTGTTTTTATCAGTTTCTTCATTATCTATTGTTCAATAAATCAATTCCCAACTTTGAGTTTGTCAGTACATATAAGTTTTCAATGATGAATTGAACTTGTGACTTTATAAATATATAAAGTCGATATTGTGAACTGCAAAGACTACCTTTTATTTTGATTACTGGAAGAATCAAATATAAAAATGATCAGTCAGAAATTTAAGCACTGGCACTCTTAAAATTTAATATATTCATCGTTTTATGAAATAAAATTAAATTAGCAACTGGTTATGTGTTTTGAATGAATTCTTTTGATTTCGAATGGATTTTTTTCCTGATTTTTTTTTATTAAGGACCTTTTTGACATTCGGTCCCTCGCTGTTTCCTTGTTACAAAGTAATACTAAATTTTGTTGTATAATTCAATGGATTTTAAATATTCTATCACTTTCTTGGCCATTTCTCTGTTGTCTGCCAACGCCTCTCGAAGATTACCCGGCACTCCGTGGTTGATTCGTTCTTCTTCCAGTTGTGGGCACATTGCGATTATGTGTTTGACAGTCAAAACTTCGTTGCATCTGGGGCAAAGCGGGCGGTCTATTCTGTCCAGAAGGAAAGCATGTGTGAGCAGTGTGTGTCCGATGCGTAACCGGGCTAGTATAACATCATCTTTTCGATTTCCCAAAAAGGCTGCTTTAAAGGGTAGGACGGTGTTTTTAACTTCCCGCAATTTATTGTTCAGACTTGTGTGCCATTGCATCTGCCATCGGTTCCTGAACTGTGTCTTGACAACTTTTCTTATTTCCTTGTAGTCGACTTCTTGATCGACTTCCTCTGGCAATTCCAAAGCCTTTTTCGCTTCGAAGTCAGCTCTTTCGTTTCCGGGAATCCCGATATGGCTGGGGACCCAACAAAACACTATTTCTGATCCCATTTCGACGATCCGATTGTGCAGGACTTGTACAGAGTCTTTCCATCTGGCGTTTATCTTGCACTTTTCGAGGTTTGTCACAACACTCATCGAGTCTGTACATAAAAGGTAAGCTCGAGGTACCTGCTGGTCAACTATCCAGGACAGTGCTCGTTCTACTGCTGCGCTTTCCGCTGCGAAAATGCTACTTATGTTGTTCAGCCGCATTCGAAACACATAATCTCCACTTACTACGCCATAGCCACACTTCAAGTTTTTCCTGATTGAAAATTATAATTTCATTCAATTTATTTTGGAATTTGGATTTAATTTCTTTTGAAATCTGATTTCATTTTCAATTTTATCTAAATATTTGTGCACTGATTTTTATGTCCGAAGAATAATATTCTTGTTATATTGAAATTTTAATTCGTATTCGTTTTCTAGTGTTTTGCAAATTCTGATTTCAAATTTGTAAACTGGACAGCTTTAAATTTATTTTCAAGCAAATTTGTAATTCAGATCAAGAAAAAAAAATCAAAATTTATTAAAATATTATTAATTCTATTTAAAAAAAAATATCAATGGCTTCCGGAGAAAAAAGTATTGATTTGAATATTTTATTCCAATTCATTTTGAATCGTTGCAGTAAAATTTATTATTTACTCAAGTCTGTGTCATGGTCATAAGTAGGAAAATAGTTTAAGAAACACAACCAAACGACAAAACCGAAACATTGAGCGCTTCGGGGCACCCCTAAATGAAGTCCGATTGAGCTAAAATTTTGAGAAGGTTAGTTTTTTTCACCTAACTACAAAATATATGTGGTCGATTTTCGAAATTCGACATGTCCCATTTGGCTGCCACCCTAGTGTAGCTGCACCATATAATCATTCGGAAAATAACCTTCAAGAAAAGTTTTCGTTCCATCCAGTTCTGGTAACTCCAACTCCATGCCACTTTGCAGTTAACACTGCTGGGCTTGTTGGGCAGCATATTGACGGCTACTACAGAACCCGGCTCCAGCCAGTCAGTCATGCTTTGGTGCTAGTTTTGGTTTCTGTTCTGTTCTACTGCTTCAGCCTACATTCAGAACCGGGCCCAAACCCAAATTGGTTCGCACACAAAGAGAACCAACCGTGTTCCTGCTTCTGCTCCGCTGCCATAGGCCGGAAAATGAAAGACGCCTTTAAAATATCGATTTTTTCCCTTGACTGTGTAACACAGTTTTCCATTCCAAAGTCCGGCTGACAGAAGCAGCAACAAAAAATGGCAACGAACGCACCCATGACGACGATGATGGCGGCAGCAAAAGTCTGTGCCGACTTTTGTGCAGTGTCCCAGGATTTTTCCTGACGCGTAGGAGAAGGTGCCTCATTCAAGAAATATGGTATTTCTAACAGCCAATAAAACGCTACGTGCCATAACATCGACTAAACTTTTATGACCGCTTATGGCCTCGCAAGTTCAAGATGCTGCTGCTGCTATTCATAAGTATATTTCAGTACCTTCACCCATCCCACCGGAAAGACCGTCGTGCTGAATTTTTGGTCCTTGGTTCTTAGTCGGGCTTGTAGGTCTCTGGAGCCACCGAAAGCTTCCATTCTCCGTCTTATAACTTATGCATGGGTAAAGATCATTCGGGCGTCAGCCAGCCGCCCGTCGCAGTCAGGATTTTGGGACCATCTTTACTCTCGGTTTTATGATCACTTTTAAGGGGAGAAAATGAACGAAATGTCGGTCCATTTTGTTTTCCGATTTACTTAGGCAGCCTGACTGCTGAAAGATGCATACGTGTTAGGCGTTAGAAGGAAGGGATTCAAACAAAAATACATATGAATGTGATACTTAAATTGTTTTTTTTTTGCTTAAGCTAAGTCAATTTCGAATCATCTGCTATAATATGTCATAAAAGTACGTACACAACATTGTCCCATAGTCGAATATGGAATCCTTCTTCAAAACAAGATGTTTAACATTGAATTTCTGGAAAATGCAATGACAAATATTCCTGAATTTTCAACTCTTCGAACAAGTTATTGGAAAATTTTGCAATTGGTCCTTTCCCCCCTTTCAATTTGCTCTTTAGAATGTGACTGGTTTTTAATTCAATTTAACTCAAAAAAGGACTAACTGTGCCTACAATTTACCACAAGCACAGTTTTATGTTATCAACAGAACTTTGCTGCTGACAGCTGGGGGATAAACTGAAAGAGAGAGAAAAAAAATGCCAAAAAATGTCCCAGGATGTACCTGGGACAAATGCCAAAATTGTCAAGAACACGCGCCCAAAACTGGCACAAGTACCGAAGAGTTGTTTTCTTCAGAAGTTCCTGAAGCTAGGTTTGTTGCTTCAGAAAAAAAAGATCAAAGAAACTGGACGAACGTTTTTTTTTCGATTAACTTGATTAAATTCATACATTCTTTATTAATTATGTAGTTTTAAATCTGCGACAAAAACAATATAGTTTTTATTTAATCATAATTAGTTTATGATCTCGCGGTTGCGATGTATGAATAAGATTTTAGTTAATTTGTAGATTTAATTGATCGGCCTAGCGCTGAAAAGTGATGTCCTTTTTAGTAGGGACATCTAAAGATTATGAAATTTTTTTTATATAGGTGGATAGAAGGTTAGATGAAATGAAAGAGGTTGAAAATGAGCGGGTAGAATTTATTTAGAAGCATATCATCACATATCAAATGAGGAACAAAAATTTGATATGTGATGATATGCTTCTAAATAAATTCTACCCGCTCATTTTCAACCTCTTTCATTTCATCTAACCTTCTATCCACCTATATAAAAAAAAATTTCATAATCTTTAGATGTCCCTACTAAAAAGGACATCACTTTTCACCGCTAGGCCGATCAATTAAATCTACAAATATAAATTACGGTGATTAATCCTTCATAAAATTTTTGTTAATGGGTTATTCGAGGGTTCGACTGTATTTTTATTGATGTTTATTTTTTATGACACCATCTTCAGGGGTTCTACAAATTATAAATTACAGAAAATGTGTGATGTTTTGTTATATCGAATTGATCTAACCCTACTTACAAATAGTTGCTGTGTCTTGCTTTTGTAAAAGCGTACTGTTTTAGATACCGGTAATCGAATAGTTTCACTGTAAATGGAGTTTTGTTTTTAATTTAGATAATCCATCAAACTAATAAAGGAGTCTACTATTTGAAATTTTAAATTTGAAAATCTCACCAAATATCGAGACAACACTTAGCCGTAACTTTTAGGCGGCAGAACTCTGTGAAATCATATCTTCTTCGGTTCCCCTCGGCGCGTTATCGTTATCAATATTTTTGACAGATGGCGGATTTGGTTTCTTGTAGTTATGTTTGTTTAGAATATCAAGAACTGAAGAAAAGATGGAGTTCAAGTTCTTGGTATCCGTTCGCTGGTTGACAGTGTTAGGGGTATTAAATATATGACACATTTCCAAAAAATTCAAGGTGTGTTTGTTGTAGCTTGAATCTAACACCCTTGTATCACTTAGATTAAATGTGTGACCTGTTTTTATCATATGATCTATAAGAGCGGTGTTATCTTTCTCTTTGAGTTTTTCTGTTGGTGTGTAACTGTGAGATGTTTTTTTCTGTTGTGGAATTTTCAGTTGTGTTCTCTGTTGTTTTTATTTTTGTTGTGATTTTATCTTTCTTCTGTTTTAGCATGTTCATGTTGCTTCTGTGCCCTGAGAGTCGTTGGTCTAGTGTATTTTTAGTTAGTCCAATATAGACAGAGGTGCAGGGTTCTTCACAAGGGATCTTGTATGTGATGTTAGGTGGTACATCAAACCGATTGCCTCTGGACGTATGCTGAATTGGCACTCATGCCACCAGCTGAAACACAAGCTAAATGTAGCCAACAATTTTATAAATAGGATCGCGATCTTATCCAGAAATGACGAGAACCAAAATATTCATAAACTCATCCACGAACATTTGAGGCAGAACGATTTTCCCAAACATTTGATCAACAGACTGATCAACAAAAATCCATCCATCCAACGACGCAAGCACACTCATAACCAAATATCACCAACCATCCAGCCAACCATCAATCCGATCCACTCGAATGCCGACCATCCTTCCTGCAACACAACAATAAACCATCCAACACCGCAACTACACCATCGCTCAAACCCGGAAAATTCATCAGCAAGCAACTCCAATCCAGCAGTCATCAATCCAGCCGATCCTCGAACACCAAATGACAGCATAACTTCGACTACAGCAGCAAAGTATAACATCACTTATCGCTCGGTAACCTACGTACCAAAGCTTACCGAACGACTGATGCGGTGTCTTGCGACGGACTATCCCAACATAAAAATTGCCAGCCGAAGGAACAAAACAGTAGGGGACCTGTTCAGCAAAGTAAAGGATCCACAACGTATTGGTGAGGTATCCAACATCATATACAAGATCCCTTGTGAAGAACCCTGCACCTCTGTCTATATTGGACTAACTAAAAATACACTAGACCAACGACTCTCAGGGCACAGAAGCAACATGAACATGCTAAAACAGAAGAAAGATAAAATCACAACAAAAATAAAAACAACAGAGAACACAACTGAAAATTCCACAACAGAAAAAACATCTCACAGTTACACACCAACAGAAAAACTCAAAGAGAAAGATAACACCGCTCTTATAGATCATATGATAAAAACAGGTCACACATTTAATCTAAGTGATACAAGGGTGTTAGATTCAAGCTACAACAAACACACCTTGAATTTTTTGGAAATGTGTCATATATTTAATACCCCTAACACTGTCAACCAGCGAACGGATACCAAGAACTTGAACTCCATCTTTTCTTCAGTTCTTGATATTCTAAACAAACATAACTACAAGAAACCAAATCCGCCATCTGTCAAAAATATTGATAACGATAACGCGCCGAGGGGAACCGAAGAAGATATGATTTCACAGAGTTCTGCCGCCTAAAAGTTACGGCTAAGTGTTGTCTCGATATTTGGTGAGATTTTCAAATTTAAAATTTCAAATAGTAGACTCCTTTATTAGTTTGATGGATTATCTAAATTAAAAACAAAACTCCATTTACAGTGAAACTATTCGATTACCGGTATCTAAAACAGTACGCTTTTACAAAAGCAAGACACAGCAACTATTTGTAAGTAGGGTTAGATCAATTCGATATAACAAAACATCACACATTTTCTGTAATTTATAATTTGTAGAACCCCTGAAGATGGTGTCATACGACACCGAAACGTCGGGTATGTAATAATAAAAACTCGTGTCATAAAAAAGCTTGGACTGATTTGCCGTATAAAAAATAAACATTTTTGTTAATTTTCTCTAATTTTAAAGTTTTTGGAATATAATTTTAATATTTTTTTTTAAATTTCTTTTCAGGTAAGCATCTACATTATGATGGAATGGCACATAGAAATTTCATCTGTGTATGTATGTAAGTGTATGATTATTTTCCTCAGACCTTCACTGAAGACTTAAACATTGATCTCAAATCATGATCAACCGATGCATTTAATTGTCCGTAATCTGAAATTATCAAATCAATTCCATTGCTGAAGAAAGATTTAAAAAAAAACATAAAAAACCGTTCATGAAAAGACACGTCTTATACTGGAACTGAAACAAAACATAAATGAAATGAAAAAGTGAAGAAATTCAATACTGTAGTATCTCATTAAAAAAAATATAATAATATCTACCTAACCTTAAAAAACTTTTCAAAAATTCAAATTTGGAAATCCCCTAAATATTGTGAACCGAAAATTGTGGTAGAAAATAGTCTTATTATTATGAAACAAAACTAACTTTTTTTGATATTTTGAATAAAAAGTGAAAAAAGGGTTTATAAAAGTTAAAAGAAAATTTATAAAAAGATAATTTGTTAAATAATGAATCCAAAAAGTAAGAAGGAATTTCGAACGACTTGATAATATTGAAAAAAAAAACTTTTCTAAAGAAAATTATTTTCGTTACTTTGATTTATCGGCCTAGCGGTGAAAAGTGATGTCCTTTTTAGTAGGGACATCTAAAGATTATGAAATTTTTATATAGATGGATAGAAGGTTAGAAGAAATGAAAGATGGTGAAAATGAGCGGGTAGAATTTGTCTAGAAGCATTACCATCACATACCAAATTTTTGTTCCTCACGAGCCTACTACTATGAAGTGGTAGATACAGATAGAGTTGCATCTACCACCACACATTAGTAGGCTTAGCGTGGTCCGCCCCACAAGCGAGAACTTGTAGTGCGGACGAACCGTCCGTCCGTTCGTCCGCACTACAAGTTCTCGCTTGTGGGGCGGACCACGCTAAGCCTACTAATGTGTGGTGGTAGATGCAACTCTATCTGTATCTACCACTTCATAGTAGTAGGCTCGTGAGGAACAAAAATTTGGTATGTGATGGTAATGCTTCTAGACAAATTCTACCCGCTCATTTTCACCATCTTTCATTTCTTCTAACCTTCTATCCATCTATATAAAAATTTCATAATCTTTAGATGTCCCTACTAAAAAGGACATCACTTTTCACCGCTAGGCCGATAAATCAAAGTAACAAACAAAAATTACGGTGGTTAATCTCTTCAGAAAATAATTTTCTGTTGCTACTTTGAATCTGTTCTGGATTTTAAATTCTTCGTTTTGAAAAGAATCAAAATATATTCATAAAAATTGAAAATTAAAAAAATATTTATAAAATGAAACGACAGGCTCCTTTCGTTTTTGTACCAACAATGTTCTCAAATATTACGGTTACGGTGGTTAATCTCTTCAGAAAATAATTTTCTGTTGCTACTTTGAATCTGTTCTGGATTTTAAATTCTTCGTTTTGAAAAGAATCAAAATATATTCATAAAAATTGAAAATTAAAAAAATATTTATAAAATGAAACGACAGGCTCCTTTCGTTTTTGTACCAACAATGTTCTCAATGTTCTCATGTTACATTAGTAAAAGCCATTTTTCAACAATTTTTGATATTTTTTTGTAATTGTTTGTTATTTTTTATCATCACGTTTATAATTTTTTTTGATATGTTGAAAATGTGTGTTATTTTTATCACACTTGTTAATTTTGACATTTTACTTTTTTTTTACTTTTAATCTTCATTTTGAATGAATTTATTTTTGAATTTCTCGAAATTTTGAGTTTTTTTTGGTCTTTTTTTGAGTACTTTGTAATTTTTTTTGTTATTTTTGTTATATGAACAAAGTTATGATATTTGTCTTTATTATATTGGTCTGGTAAAAACGGAAAATAAGAGTAATGTTATGTCAAAAAGCCGTGATAAGAAAATAAAAAGAGAAATAATCGAGTGTTGCCAAAATCAAACGGGGTTTGTATTTGAAGACACATAAAAATTGAAAATATGTACATATTTAAATATCATATACATAATTAAAATAAAAAATCAAGACCTGAATGATTTAAAAAAAAAACAAATACCTAATAACAATTTTTTTTAAATTAAATAAAAACTAAAAACAATAAAGATTTTAAAAAAAATAAAACTGCAATAAGATTGTATGCAAGTTAGTTGCATACAAAAATGTGTCAAATTTGTTACAATTTATTAAAAATTTATTTTTTTTACTATACATCCCCCCTTCTTCGTGATGTTTCAACCCAAAGTAACAAAAAAAAGGATTTCAAATTTTCTCCGATCTAAATAAAAAATAAATAAAATTTAAAAAATGAATATAATCAAAATAAATAAAAAAATGCTCATAAATTAAAAATACATGATAGAAAATTACGGAAAAAAATCAATAAATTACAGGAAAATCTAAAAAAAAATTTAAAGATTAAAAAATAAAAAAAGATTACAATTTACAAAATTAAACAAAAATTGAAAAATGAACAAAAAATACAATAAAAAAACTAAAAAGTCAAAAAGTTAAAACCTAAAAACATAAAATACTACCGTAAAAAATCTATAAATTTTTTTTTTAAATTAAAAAAAAACTAAATATAAAAAGAATCTTTAAAAAAAGATGAAAAACAATCAAAAATTTATAAATAACTAAAAAAAAAACATCAAAAAAATAAAACAAAAAATTTAAGAGGTTTGAAAGATTTAAATAACAATAAAAAAAAATACCTGAAAAATCAAGAATTACAAAAATGGCAAATGAAAAATATTCGCATAAAAGAGAATAATAAAATCCAAACATAAAACATGAAAAATATAAAAATTGTATTCAAATATCATTTATGTGCATAATTTAGAAAATGGCAAAGATTTAAAAAGAAATTGAAAAAAAAAATAAAATTAAAAAAAAATAAAAATGTTATTTTTTTAAGAAAATAACAAAGTTTTGAAAATTAAATAAAATAATACAGAGCCTGTTCGATTTTAGCAACCCGCTCGAATTCGGAAGTTGTCAAAATCGAAATTTCTTATAACTTTTTTCACCTATTTCTACATTATTTTTTAATTTTTGCTTATCATGTTATTATACATTTTGCCCTTTTCTCGTTTTGTTTATAATGTTTGTTTTTTATTTGTTCGTCCATATTTTTTTCACTTTTAGTTAATATTTGTCTTAAATTTAATATAGTTTTCATTATTTCTGTATTCTTCAAGTTCTTTAATTTTTTTTTGTAGTTGTATTCTATCAAGATTTTAAAACGTAATAACGTATTTATGGTGCTAGATAGATGGAATAGAAAAGAAATTAAAAAATAAATAAAATTGAAAAAAAAATAAAATTGAAAAAAAATAAATAAAATTGAAAAAAAAATAAATAAAATTGAAAAAAAATAAATAAAATTGAAAAAAAACAAATGAAATTGAAAAAAAAAATAAATAAAACTGAAAAAAAAATAAATAAATAAAAAAAATAAATAAATAAAAATAAAATAAATTTAATAAAAAAATAAATAAATAAATGAATAAATCAATAAATAAATGTGAAATAAATAAATAAAAATTATTTAAAAAAAATAATAAGAAAAAATAAACAGAAAATTTAATAAATAAAAAAAAAAGTATAACAAAAAAATAAATAAATGAATAAATAAAAATAATAAGGCTGGAACCAATATCAATTTCTTCTTTTGTCACCCCCCCTTCGAAATTTCCAGAAACCCGAAGGGGGAAATTAATAAAGTTTTAAGTATTTAATGTAAATTTCGAAAAAAAAAAATCATGAATCCAAAAGATTACAAGACGAAAAAAACAAATTTTGGAAAGTGGAAGTTATTTCACTTTTCGTTCGCTTGATTTTATTGAATTTTTCGATAAAAAATTACTTATTTTTAGGTTTTGTGCAATGATATTGTTTGCAACTTTGTTGCATACAAGCTTTCATGAAATTTATTCCAATTTATTCGTTTTTCACATTATTTTTTATTGTCCCCCCCTCGCGATGTTCCAACTCCGAGTAACAAAAGAAGAATTTGAAATTTGTTCCGGCCTAATAATAGATAATAAAAAAAATTTAAAAAAAATGAAAAAATTTAAAAAAATAAAAAAAAAATAAAAAGATAATAAAATAAATAAAAAAAATTAAACAAAATACAAAAAATAAAAATTTTGAAAAACTGAAAAAAATTGAAACGAAATAAAAATACATGAAAATAAAATTAAAAAAACATTAAAAAATAAAAATAAAAAAATAAAAAATTGAATAATAAAAAGTGAAATGAAAAAAAACGAAACGAAATTAAAAAAAAAATTCAAATAAAAAAATGTTAAAGGTAAAAAACAATCAAAACGAAAAAAAATTAAAAAATTTAAAAATAAAAAAAATTAAAAAAACAAAAAACTAAGAAAAATTAAAAAAAGAAAATATAAGGCATAAAAGTTAAATTAAAAAACTAAAAAGAAAGAAATATAAAGAAAAAAAAAAGAATGAAGAAAAATAAAAAAATGTATATAAACAAAAAATTTAAAAGAAAAATAATTTTTTTTTTAAATAGAAAAAAAAATTAACAAAAACTAAAAACTCGAAAAAAAAAGGTTTAAAAAGCAAAAATTGTAAAGTTCAAAATAAAAAATTATATAACATTCCAATCAAATTAAAAAAGTTTTTAAATAATTATAAAAAGCATTAAAATATTGTAATATTGTAAATATTGTAATTGATAGAAACAATAAAAAATAAATAAATGAAAAATAAATAAATGAAATAAATAAATAAAACGAAAAATTTTAAATACGAAATCGAAAAAAAATTAAAATATATATTTTAAACTATATATTATATATATCAAATTTGAAAAATTTATGTAAAGAAAAAAGGTAGAATACAAATGTCTAATAAACAAGAAATAAAATAAAATCTCATAAGACAGAAAATAAATAAAGTAAACATAATGCAGGTCAAGGTTGAATTTCCTGGTTATACTTTTAAAGAATTGTGCCTCTTTGAAACAACACATGGAAGTTTTTAAGTTCAAGGCAATGCAACATTGTATAGATGAATTTGATTACAAGGCATACATTGCATGAAAACTTGTATGCAAGAATGAGTTTTTTTTAAGTCTTAATGATGGCCAATATTTTTTCTGATTAAATTATAATCTTGTTAGGATGATATAACTTAGGTTTTCTTGCATTGACTTTTTGATTTAATTGTGAGATAATTGAACGTCTACTAAATTATATCTCATTGGATAGGAAAAAAAAATCTCTTTTAAACAGTTTAGTAAGGTTTAAGGGTGGCATTCCAATTGAAATTAACAAAACGGAATTAATGGTACATGGTACAAAGGGCTAAGATTTTTTATTTATTTGAGTTTAAAATAGTAATGAGTTTTTTACTTTCGTCAGGAAGAACTCACCTTCAAAACTTCCATAAAAATCTGCACATTTTCTTATACACTTGGGTACAATTAGGAGATTTGAACCTCGACCTGCCGATTGAGAGTCACGCACGCTTCCACAGAACCGTGCCTGATGCATTTTATTGAGAGTTCCAAAATGCCAAGGAAGCTTTCGAGGCAGAAAAAAAACTGGTTATAAAAACAAAGATTTTAATATCAAATCTATATTTTGAAGATGAATAAATTGTGGGCGCGATATATTGTTGTTGAATTTTATCGACATTTTTCGGTGAGTTTTACAAATTGAAAACGTTTTTTTACCGGTTGTCTAGACGTTTCGAGCTACTCTGGCATTCACTCCTCTTCAGTGGACACTAAAATATATTTTACACTACAACTACAACTACAATTTTTCTTTTTTGTAAGTTAAAAACTGAAACTGTGATTGTGAAGTATTAATTTTAATTTATAATATATTTTAGTGTCCACTGAAGAGGAGCGAATGCCAGGTCGAAACGTCTGGACAACTGGTAAAAACCATTTTTAATTTGTAAAACTAGCCAAAAAACGTCGATAAAATTCAACAACAAATCTATATCTGAATAAGATAGTAATATCTCGTTGAGATGGGTTTTTAGTAATTATTTTGATATGGTCTCTGGATCGGGAAGGCAAGGAGGATGCATTTGGCATGATTTCCGCCATAACACTCTCTTCCGTTCCAACTTGAAACGGTATTGTTATCAAGATTTTTCTACCAAGAAGGAAGGGTGGGAAGAAGGATTTACGCTACCTGTGTTTCTTGTCAGTTGGAGGCTGGAGAATTTTGGATTGTTGTAAACTCCCTTCCCGAAAAGGAATAGAAGATTCCAAGAGTGGGTTGGCTAGCAAACTTAAGAGTTCGCATTAAAACAGGCCTTCCGGTTTATTACGGTTTCGGCACCTATTACGAGTTGGGTGTTCTGTGAAAAATAATGGTTGACTTTTCAAACTTACTGTCTGAGGATTATGAGAATGGATAAATTGTAAGAAATTTTTTGGGTATTTTTTCTTTATTATTTAGATTGAAAACAATTATGACAGTTGTAACAGAATGATTAAATTTGGAGTTAATTTTTTTACTGAAAATTCGAATAACGTTGTATTTTGCATTTTTGAAAGTTTTCGGTTTTATTACAGGGTTTTATTATAGCTCTAATAAAACTGACATCTACGAAACGCGAAAAGTTCTCGCACCCATTCTTAAAAGTTCAACAAAATTTGAAGCGGTTCCTGAAACAATGCGGAACTGCGGGCTCACAGAAAACAACGTCATTTTGTTCCCGCTAAACAAGTCCGGGAACAAAGGCAAGGATGCTCTCACTTCCGGCTCCCCGCAAGGTATCTTAAAATGAAAATTTTCACATTCTCCAGCAGCTTTTTCCGGAGCACATCAAACGAAAGCCGCCGCTCCCGTTCTCCACCTTCCAATTGGGGCTAAACCAGGAAGACCTCCGGGACCTAACTTCGAAGAACCGCACAAACGTGAGCGAGGGTTATGTTTTAGGATGTGATGAAATTACCCCGATAAGGAGCAGAGAACAAAAAAATCTGTGGAACAGGAAGCCAGAACCAGATTCCGGGACCAACTTCTCGCTGACAATTTGAGAGGTGATTTAAGCGCTCCTCCGGTATCCGAGGTTTTATATTGCCGGATTTTTTTTTTGGTTTGCTTCTATTCTGCGGAACCAACATTTTGCGAGCTTTCTGTGTGCGTGTGCACCTTGACTCCGTGGGTAAAAATGAGCTTACCGGCAATAAAACGGTTCCCATCAGCAGCACCTGTCGACCAATCTGGAATGTTCCCATCATCACAGCGAACGGGTGAAGCGAAACCGAGCGAGGAACGCTTGCTTCTCTCTTACACAGGATCTTTACCATCATAAGTCAGCCGGAAAATATTAACGGCTGCATGGGAAGTGAAAAAATGCTTCCATATTGCTTCCTGGCAGTGACGGGCAGCATCTTTCCAGCAGAAGCAGCAACAGCGAAGCAATAGGATATTCCACTCTGGTAAAGTTGAAAGATTTACAAACTAGATTGAAATATTTGCGTCGTAGTCGATAGAAGCTTTACAAGTTGTGCTTAGGGAGGCATGCATTATTGGTTGGGAGCTGTCAGACGGCGGCTCTCGGGATTGAAATGTAACAGCACTTCCGGTGAAGGTCCTGTAAGCAATTGATGGAAACATTATTTTATTTTCCTGGTTGAGGGTCATTATGGCGTTTTTGACAAACTAACAAGATGTAAATTTGACTTCAAACCATAACAGCCGGGTGTTTGCTGCCGTGAGTGGGTTCGTCCCACTAAAACAACCTTGGGCTGCGTGTGCCAGATGTGCCTCTTGGTTTCACCCTATGATACTACATCAAGGGGTAGGCTGTGCTCATGCACTTATACATCTCACCCTTTTCCTCTTTCTCAATTTTTCCTCAATTTCTCCTTGATCATCGTTCTGCTTTATCCTTTTTCTCCTTTTTCCTCCTTCTCCTTTTCCTCTATCGCCAACTTCAGACTGGTACGAAAGACCCCGAAACGTGTGCCGGTTAGGTAACGCTTTGAAAGTAACTCGCGCCCGTCACAGCAACCACTTTCGCAGGATTTTTAACCACCAAGGCATGGCCGATTGAGAAACTACCAAGCTAGAATCCCGACACGACCACCCCGAATGGTATCTCCGCTTCCTTTTGCTGCAGGAAAGATCGTAGCTGAGTACGTGAGACCTTTTAAGTCCCATCACACGTATGAGTCCAGATTAGGGTTATACCGCGCCCTAAGATCGCGTTGCTTTTGAATTGAAGTGTCATACGAGGCCCAAGACCTTCCATTAGCTTGTCGAATTTGGTTGACTATCTCGCTCTCTCCGTTCATCATCTTTCCTGATTCTTATCAGATCGCGCATGATTTGCGAGATTTCGTCGACTATAGCACGCCACGACTGTTCGTCGCGACACATTTCACTCACTATGTTTTCAGCGTTCAAATTTTGAAGTTGTTGACGCCTTGAATTGAACCTGGGGCAGACAAAGATAGCATGTTCTGCCGATTCTTCCATCTCTACGCATTCCGGGCAATAAGGCGAGCTTAAACCGATGAAGGTATTGCTTAAAACACCCATGACCCGAAAGGAACTGCGTCAGGTAAAAGTTGACCTCTCCATACTTCCGATTTACCCAGTCTGAAAGTCTCGGGATTAGCCTATGCGTCCACCTTGCGTTGTTCGATGCGTCCCATTGCTCCTGCCACTTGAGCATTGACGCTGCTCGTTGAATTTTACGCACTCCTCTAACAGCTCTTGCTTTGTAACATTCCATATCCTCCGCCAGAGTTATGTCGATGGGAATCATGCCCGCGATGACAAAAGCTGCATCTGCTGATATGGTCCTGTACGCACAGGAAACTCGCATGGCTATCAACCGATGTGTGCTCCGTAATTTGGATCTGTTGCGCTCTACCTCTATCGCGGAGCTCCAGGCCGCTCCTCCGTATCGTAGTTTCGACAGTGCTACGCTCGCAAGGAGACGTCTCTTGCTACTCATTGGACCATGGCAGTTCGGCATAATCCAGGCCAATGAATCGATGACTTTCGACGCACTTTCACAACAGTATTTGACATGTGCACCAAAACTTAAGCGATTGTCGACCATTACTCCAAGGTATTTCAGCTGCTGTTTTGAAGATGTCGTGTGCCCCCCAACAGTAATCTCCATGTGCGGCACAACTCTTTTATTGGTCACGAGCAGAACTTCGGTTTTTTGGTGAGCTATTTGAAGCTTAACTCCCTCCATCCAGATACCAACCCTTTCTACGGACACCGTTGCAAGGTCTTCTACCTCCTCAATTGTTTCGCCAGTGATCATGAGCACGATATCGTCAGCAAATCCGACTATCTGCACGCCTGCTGGTAGTTTCAGCGTTAACACCTCATTATACATGGCATTCCAGAGCACAGGTCCGAGTATGGAACCCTGTGGAACACCCGCTGTTAGGGCAGTAGATCGTAACCCAGTTTCGGTTTCGTACGACAGGACTCGATTTTCGAAGAAGCTTCCTATTATCCTGCAGAGGGTATTGGGAACACGCATCCTGTGAAGCGCTTTGGCAATCGCTTCCCAGCTGGCATTGTTGAAGGCATTCTTAACGTCGATTGTCACGATGGCGCAGTGACAAACACCTGTCCGCTTCTTTTTATATGCGCGCTTCGCGTACTCTGTCACCATTCGGATGGCGTCCACCGTTGATCTCCCTTTTCGAAAACCAAACTGTCTGTCCGACAGTCCACTTTCGCCTTCTGTGTTGATAATACGTCTGTTGAATATTATCCTCTCCAGTAGCTTACCAAGGGTGTCCAGCAGACAAATGGGTCTGTATGATGACGGGTGCCCTGGGGGTTTCCCAGGTTTCGGTAGTAGCACCAGCTTCGCCGTTTTTCACAAATTGGGAAACGCTCCCTCGTCGAGACACTTTTGCAGCACCACTCTGAAAGTATCCGGAATGGTCTGTACCGCCACCTTCAGCACTGCATTTGGGATTCCGTCCGGACCAGGGGCCTTATTCATCGCAAGTTTCTTAGCGATAGCCACGAGTTCTTCGTTCGTTATTGGCTCGATGTCGTGGGCACCCGGGTCGTACGGGGTAAGTGGCCACAGCGTCGGGCCATGCTGCGGAAAAAGATGTGCAACGATCTCTCTCAGTTTTTCCGGACACTTTTCGGTCGGCGACCTTGGGCCACCGAATCTCGCCAGTGCAACTCTATAGGATTGGCCCCATGGGTTATCATCTACGCTCTGGCATAACGCTCTGTAGCAGTTTTCTTTGCTTGTTTTAATAGCTCGCTTAAGTGCCACCCTGGCTGCTCGGTAAACGGCACCTCTCGTTTCTCTGTCGGCTTCATTTTTCGCCCGTTGAGCTCGTCGTCTCGCTTTTAGACAGCTAGTACGAAGCTCAGCTATTTCTGAAGTCCACCAGTAAGCCGGTCGTCGCCACCACTTCGGTGTATTTCTTCTGGGCATGGTCATGTCGCACACCGCTACCATCATTCTCGTCAGCTGCTCAGCATTATGGACCTGGGATGAGTCCTGCATGTATACAGCTTCGGTGCACACTTCCTTGTCGAAAACTTTAGTCTTCCATCTCCGCTCGTGCACTGGCAGTTGCCTTACTGCCACCGGATTTCGGTTTCCTACGCTATAGCGTATCGCCTGGTGATCGCTGTGTGTGTAATCGTCACACACTCTCCAATTCCTATCAGTTTTTAATGATGGACTCGCAAAGGTGATATCGATCACTGACGTTCTGTCTGGTATTCCATGCTTGCGATAGGTGCTGATGGATCCAGTGTTGCACAGCTCAACTTCCAGTCTTGCGAAGGACTCTAGTAGACTGTGGCCCCTAGGGTTGTTGCACCTACTACCCCAGTTTACCGCCCAGGCGTTGAAGTCTCCTATTACAACATGGGCCTTTCCTGTCAGTTCGTGAGTGAGTTCATCCAACATTGTGTTGAACTCCCCGATCGTCCATCTTGGTGGAGCGTAGCAGCTACAGAAAAAGATGCCGTTAATTTTGGCAATCACGAATCCGTCCCGAGAATCTACCACTATCTCCTGGATAGGAAAACGTCCCGTGGCGTAGACAGCAGCTGAGCCAGACCTGTCCGCTGCCCAATTACCTTTTCCAGACGGGATTCTGTATGGTTCTGATAAAAGCGCCACATCACACTTCTTTTCGCCTACCGTTTGCTCCAGCAGAAGCTGTGCAATCTCGCTATGGTTGAGGTTTAGCTGGATTATTTCCAGTTTTACTGGCTTGCCTTTGCCTTTATATATGCCGGACAGTCCAAGCCACCAGTTTCGTGGACATTTCCATCCATCTTCGACAGCATCGTGACCGGTCGGGTCCGTTGCAGCTTCGGGATAGATGACCAAAATCCCAGCGGTTGAAGCAGCGTTGCATCTGCTTCGGTATCCTGGGTGCGGTTCTAAAATGCCCTATTGATCACCCTACTCTTACACTTCCTACCGTCAGTAGCGTGTTGGCCGCTGTTGGTGAGAGGCGAATCGTTGCAATCTGCATTCCACCGTACGCCTTTCTTATTTTTATAGCTACCGATTCGTTGATCATGCCAGTTATGCTGGAGAGAGCTTTCTTGAGCTCCTCTGCAGTGGTAAACTCATCAAGGTCCTTACATTCAATGGACGCGATCTGTGTTAGCGTTCGGACAGTCGCTTTATCGCCTAGGGTGCTTTCGACAAGCTCCTTGAAGTCGGCGCTTTTTACCGCCGGGTCTTTTTTTAGCTCGAAGAGCAGTTCGCCTTTTTGAGTGCGTCTGGTTTTGGTGACGCTCTCACCAAGAGCAGATAACTTTGGCTCTGCGCGTAACTTCCGGAACAAGTCCGCATACGTTGTGCCTTCTTTCGCTTCCACGATAAGCGCATCACCCCTGGACATCACCCGTTTTGGGTTTTGTGGGTGGTTCTGGTTTCATAACGACCTTTCTTTTCACGTTCTCCTTCCTATTGCGAACCATTCGCCAGCCTTCAGCACTGCTTTCACCGTCGGCATCCTCATAATCCGTGCCCCTCCTTTTGGCCCCTCCTCGAAAGTTTGAGTGATGACGTCAAATGATTCAGTGTTCGATGTATAGATTAAGCATTTCAGAGTTATTTTCGCACGTGGCTGGACCGGGCAATTCGGGCACATCTTTTGAAAAATTTGGCAAATCCAGGCAATTGACTTAAAAATTTCTATTGCGAAATCCGGGCAATATCCGAGAAAATCTGAGCAAATTCTACAAATTCTAGAGAATGATTCAATACAATTAAGAGAAAAGTGAAGAAATATGATTTGAGATATTGGATTCGATATTTTCATTTTTTTTTTGTTCTATTTTCCAAATGATGTGAATAAAACAGATGAATAAATATAGATATTTCGTCAAATTATTCTATGCAAAACGCAAATATTTTGATGTTTTTAAGTAGAGTTACATTTTTCTGACGAAAAGAATCTCTTTTATGTTCAAGAAAAGAATAGTTTTACAATGTTGTTGACGTTGTTATTATTGTTGTTGTTTTTTTCGTTAAAATTGGCCTGAGGAATGAATCGTCAGTCTTTGGTTTTTCGTTCTTCCTTGGCTCTCTAGGGTCTTCATCCTGATAAAAAAAATAAAATCTTACATTTAAACGATTAAAGGTCAGCATTATCCATGATTTTCTGTATTTTCTCGAATATTAAGTTCAAATAACTAGACATTACTAAAGTTATTCATTAAAAAAAAATTACCATGTCTTTGAATTTCTACCAAAAATATAACTGCACTTATAAAATAACCAAATATTCACCTGCAGTCTGATAATTTTAAGTTTTGTAAGACTTTTAAAGTTGACAAGCTGATTTGATATTATATTTCTATATATTTTCTATATATTTCTTTACAAACTGTACCATTTTTTTCTACAACTCTGTACAATTTCTAGAAAAACTGAAATTTTCATAGTGTCTTAAAAAAACGATTTCAAGATCAAGATAAACGGACTTGATTTTACAAAATTGTTGAAATTATGGAACAAAACATTGAATAAATGCCAATTTCGTTGGATTCGTTTCAAAATTTTAACAAAACCTGTTAATTTCATGCCTGATTAAAAGACGTCAAAGTACTTATTTGTCATGATTCCATACAAGTACTTGTTAAGTTTTGGAAAATAATTTTTAAAACTTTTAGGGCTTTACATTGAATTTTAAATTCATAATAATAAATAATTCATAATAATTCATAATAAATTTTCATATAAAAAAAAACAGATAAGTAAAAACCGGAAAAATTATCATTTTCATCCGACAAAAAACGGGAAAAACTTTGAAAAAATTTGGGAATTTCAAAACGAAAAAAAAAAAATCGCCTGCAACTGGATCTAGCGAATTTATAAGGATTTTTTTAATTTTCTACGAATTTTGTTATTTTAAAAATGAGGGCACTAAACTCATGCCGCTTTTCTCTAAATTAGTACACTTTTCTATTTGTCAACAAATCTACAAACTTCATAAATATAAAATCTGGTGGTGAATTCAAGCCAATCCAACGACTATTTTTAAAATAGAAAAATAACTCAGATTCAGGTAAGTGTCATAAACTATGTGAAATAGTATTTCAATCCACGTTATGGAGCATCCAAAAATACAATGAAAAGTCGTTTCGAAGTACCTATTGATAAAGGTACTCGTGCATAAATATTGTCCCAACTTCGTTCAACCGTCGTAAAAAATAGAGCTTTTGGAGGGCTGCAGGATTGTCTTTTGCGGAAGCGATAGATTTATCCTGAAAACGTTGGCCTGAAATAGCAGTCTTGGACAATTCAACGGTACGGGAGCTCGAGTCTTCATGCTTTTTCAATCATATCACCTTTGGTACAATGTGTGTTTAGCGCATTTTTGGCATAGAGTAAGTGTCGAGCGGCATAAAAATTTGGCAACCTCTTCTGTAGGTGTAATATTTCTAGGCCCCAAATTGAACTCAAAATCACAGAAATTTGTAACAGAATTTTGAAGAAAAATCACAGAATTTGAGAATTAATTTTGTCGAAAACGCAGATATTTTGGCAACCTTGCTCTTGCGTTTGATTCCTCTACTCGTTTGAAAGACGCTTTCTACGACAACCGACCGCACTCATACTCTGTCAGGATCAACAAAGTGTTAAATTCTAAGTACACACTTATGAGAAGCTTTGAAGTTGAGTTCCCCATCTGACAAAAATAAACAAACCATAACTTTGCTGAACCCTAAACTAATAAAAGTTCTAAGCCTGGTTCATTCCGCTTTTGTTAATTTCAATTATCAACGTGGTAATGGAACCCCCTCTAAGATTTCCGAGGGTTAAGTAGTCAGAATGCATTCGGCACGATTTCCACTCAAACACAAACACACTTCGGGTTCCAACTTGGCACGATATTGTTATCAAGATTTTTCCAACGGGATAGGAGGGTGAGTCGACAACGGAAGGATTTACGCTACCTGTGTTTCTAGTCAGTTTTCCGGCTGCAGATTTTCGGGTTGCTGTAGACCCCCATTCGAAAAACGGTACCAAAAACTCCAAGGCGCATGGATGGGTTGTCGGCAAGCAAAGGCAAGAGCTTCCATTAAAAAATACCTTCCGGTTTATAGCTGTTTCGGCACCTATTACGAGTTGGGTGTTTCGTGCCAAATAACAGTTGACTTCCAAACTTTGCAAACTTACTGTTTGAGATTTGGATAACGATTCACTTTATTGTAAACATTAAAAAATAGAACAAAATATTACAGAAAGAAACTGTTATTTGTATTTTTTCTCGCTTCTGTTCCGGAAAACGTCATATGACTTCCGCTTAACAAGTCGTCAAGTTAAAGAAAAGGATGCTTTTAATTCCGGCTTATCGCAAGGTATCTTGAAATGATAATTTTTACTTTCTTCAACCGCTTCCTGGAGTACATCTTAATGTGAAACCCTGATCTGAAATGTTAACTGAATCGGGATTCTATAATCGGAAAAGGATCCTTTTGTTTAATTTGGAAGGAAGTTTTTTGTGTGATGTGTGTGTATTATATTCTAAGCCGTCAGAATCAATAAATTGGTCCAACGCTGTGTTTAATCTTCCAAGAAAGTTCATACATGAACGATATGCAACTCGGAGCTTCGTTGCTGATGGAATGTTGCATTTGTTGAAGGACTTTCATGCGCGTTGGCGTGGAATGGCAAACATGTTTCCATTGTTGTGCTATTAATTGTTTGTTATTGCCGTTTTTGTTATTACTGTTTTTTTTTTACTTTGCCTCACAGAATACATCTTTGTCATCGTCCTTGCTTGTCGTCTTGTTTATCGTACACTTTTAATACAAACACATACGCTCAGTTTAATCCGCCGTATGTGCACTAGACTGGCCCATAATAACAAAAATACTTATATTCCACGCGGCACCCCCTAGGTTGGTGCCTTTAGGTGAAAAAATGACTTTCTGAAAGTTTCAGGTCATTTGGCTGAAGCACGAGCTGGCGCAAAGGACTTGAAATTTGTATGAAGATTTTCGGAAAAATGTATGAAAAATCGCCATACCTTCACTCTTTGTGTTCTAAAATATGTTCCCAGTATGCTAGAAAGCTCAGAATTTCAGGAATTGTAGTTTAAATAATGACAAACAAGTTTGTAGAAATTTGTGACGCGATACGAGTTAATTGTGATGAGTTATTTACAATTGAATGTGTGATTGTCGCATTTCTATGATATAACGTGAACAGTGTATGAGCTAATATACGCACTTATTTGATCGCATCGTCACACAATGAGAATAAAAAATACGAAATTTGTGTCCTGGCAAAGTTGTAGCTTATTTTATAACAAACAGTTGCAACTATGCCGAGGACACAAATTTTCTATCTGTTATCTCAGTGTGTTACAATGCGATCAAGTTAGTACTAATAATCCACCTATATACCGTTCACGATATATCGATGAAATGCGACAAAATCACACATTCATTTGCAAATAACTCATCACAGTCAACTCGTATCGCGTCACAATCTTCTACAAGCTTGTTTGTCATTATTTAAACTACAATTCCTGAAATTCTGAGCTTTCTAGCATACTGGGAACATATATTAGAAAACAAAGAGTGAAGGTATGTCGATTTTCCATACATTTTGCTGAAAATCTTCATACAAATTTCAAGTCCTTTGCGCCAGCTCGTGCTTCTGCCAAATGGCCTGAAACTTTCAGAAAGTCATTTTTTCACATAAAGGCACCAATCTAGGGGGTGCCGCATTGAAAAAAATGTTGTAAAAATCACCCCATACAAATTTGGGCCAGTCTAATGTGCACTTATGCGGGCGTGCCGCTGTTTCCATGTGCGAAAGTTGCGTCTCCGTCTACCCAAAACGTATCATCCTGCGCCCCTCAAATCATCCGCCAACGCCAAACTATACACGTAATCTTCCTCTTGACGCTAGATGGTGTGGTGGTGGCTTTTGAACAACTTTTTCTTCGGCGCCTTAGTAGAGCTCGATTCCCGGAAAGCTTCCGAGTGCTGAGAGTTTACCTTTACTTAAGCTGAACCCCGGCCATCATCCCATCCGCAAACCATCCCCGGCACTTCCATCCCAATATCGGGAAGCTACTAGTACTGTAAAACACGATTTTGCCTCTCGAGCTGCCAAGATGTCTTCCGGAATTTTTCTTTCCACAAATGGCGAGCGTCTTAAGAGAGGGGGTTAGTAGTAAGTGAAGAACCAACGGAAACGTCCCTGGGGGAGCGGTTTTTTTTTTCTTCGTCCGCTTCCTCTACTAACTCCTAGTAGCTGGAAGCGGCTCAGCTTGATGTGTTTACTTTTGTCGAGCGCGTACAGTTTTCTAAGGTGTGGTGCCACAAGGAAAGATTTACAACGCGCGCCTGGAATCACAATCTTTTCGGGGGGATGCTTTCCGATGTTTTCTGCTCTTTCTGCCGGAAGCGTTCATCCATGGTTGGTTGCTTGCTAGCTTTCTTCGTTGGTGTGTGGTGAGAATCAATGCGGGTGGTGTTGAAGGTTAGCTCTTGACTAGTACACTACCTACAAGTCAAAAAAAATTGATCGCCTTGAAGTTTTGGTAGAAATTTCGTGGCAGCAGCATATTGGTGGTTATTGAGGGCTGTGTGTGGTTTCTTTTTGGTTACTTTAACTTGTTCTGGACGAGAAGGGCTTTTTTCCGGGAAGCTGACCAGACTGATCAAGGCGACGATGGATGGAACGCAGTGCTGTGTGCGGATTTCTTGTGCAGTTGATTAGAGATCTGCTACTGATTCCGTGCCTTTCACGAGCTTCTCAAACAGGTGAGGAGATTCTCTTGAATTGTTCAATTGATGAGCTTAAAATCACGAGCCGCGCCTCTACAAAATCTGTTTTGGAAATACACTTCTGACGCGTCTGGCACTTCTGCTAGATAGATTCGTGTTCTCAGATGCTGTAGCGATGGCGAATCCAGCTCGAAGGACCAAAATGATCACGCGATCACGTAGCTGGTTCGAAAACTGGCCAGAACTCGCGGCAACGAAACCGGAAAACTTTACTTCGGTTTTTCTCAATAAATTGGTCTCTCGCGACGGCTTCGTTTTGACAGAGTACATATATTCTTGGTCGGCAGATTAGTTTGGACTTCGTTGCTGCTGGCTGTTTCAGTCAGCTGTTTCGATAGTTAGGCACTACTACACACGCAACGGCAGAACTGTCAGGCGCTGGGGATGTTCAAGCGTTTTCGGGTGTCAAATTGTGGATCAGGGGTCGGCCAAAGGGTTCGTCCATAATAACAGATCACTGCTTCTGTAATATGGGCGATGGACGCAAAAAGTTATTCTTTTTCTCCTCAAGAAAAACCCGTAAGATCTGTCAAAAGTTGGATGAAATTTTAGCTGCATCCCACTTGCACTAATGGAAAACCATCATCCAAATTCGGTAGCGATTATCGTGATTTTTCATCAGACTGGGATTCAATTTTGTACATGGGAGTTTATAAAGATGAGCAATTGATTTCAAGTAGATATCCAATTTTTAATCGGGGATCGTTAAAAGTAAAATTTTATTAAACTTTGGGCGATGGGTCGTGCAGACTATTTATTCAATGTTTTGGCAATAATTATGTTATTATGCATCGAATCCAGACGAAAATCCAAACATGGCATTTCTACAGGAAGAGGAATAGATTGCTGATTTCAAACATTGTTCTAGACGACATGGATAATGAATTCATGGTAAAATTTTACTAAAAAAAAGATTTTCGACTAAGCCTTGCAGGCCTCTTGACAACAATACCAAAAATGCACAGTAAATAGAAAAATTGATTTCTAAACCATTTTTTACTCATGACCTTCCCTAAATTCGAAAAAATAATAAATTATACTTATATGATTCAAAAGAAATCTGAATAAAGTTTCAAATCTATGCTAGCTCTGGTAATTTATAAATAAATTATTAAAAATGATGATCCTTATTCTAAACTAGGAGTTTCAAGTCAACGAATGCGTATCAAAATTTCGAATAAAACCAAAACATTAAACTTTTAGCATGAACATCAGTGCACAGAAAAAGAATTCATAAAATATTGGGGAAAGGTTTCCTAAATGGATCTATCGGGTTAAATGACCCTACGGCTGTTTGATAAAATGGCTGACTAGACAGCTTATCTAACCAATACATTTTGAGGGTGATACGCTTAAAACATGAGGAAAGAAAGAATTTTAAGAATTTATATACTAAAAAAATTTAAAAATTCATACAAGGTTTTGATACCTTTTGATGTAATATTTTGACTTTTAAAAAATATACATAATTAAGCTCATCATAAAAACTTGGATGGTTTTTGTTTCTTATTTGAATGAACTTAAAAAATAAAACATAAACATAAAAATAAAAGCTTTTATGAAGGTTTAATATTAATTATATAGAATAAGAGAGTATTTTTGTATGCCCCCATCATGTTTGTAAAATGCCTCCATCCTAAAATAACAGGTTCAATAGGATAAATAAATGATTTTTATCATTGAAACTTCAAATCTAAGCTCTGATTAACTTCTTAAGAAAGAATTGAAGATCTAAAACCAGATTTGATAAAGTTTTTCTCATGGATGAACTGCCTCCATAGTATGGCAACCCTAACTTTTGTTTTTTTTCCATAAAATTATAATACCAGAGATTTTTTATAAAACAATGCAGTCTAGAAGTTACAATGAAATTAAACGGAAATGTTGCCCAAAAACAGGAATTTTGTTCAAAACATTAACAGGCGCATTTAGCCTGCACGGTTTGAGGTTCGGCAATTTAGACAACAGTTATAATAAAATCGATTTCTCGAATACGAAAGGAAATTTCAACATAAAAATTACAGATGCCTGCATTCGTGTATATAGTTTTTGTAGACATATTCGATGCAATATTTGATTAAATCAGTGTTCTGCTTAATAAGCGCATATAGCCCGCTTCCCCCTACCACCAGTATTGAAAAGAAATTAAATTCGTTAATTTTGTTTAGGAAAATGATAAGCATTGCTTATTATTTATTCATTTTAAATTACATTTCATTTCTTTATTTTTAATTGAAGAGTTGATTAAAAATTCCTATGTATTATTTTGAATTTTGAATGGTTTTCGATAAGCATTTGAAATATGAATTTTCGATAAGAAAAAACAATCCATTTTGATCTTTAGCGAATTTATTCAACAAAACACACAGATGATGATTGAATTCAATTTGAAAAAATGAAAATAAAAATATTTCAACAGTGCCAGGGATCAAAGTCAGAGATAAAATTCTTTATTACATTCCAATTCATTCAGTTATTAGAAGAAAAGGCTACAAAAGATCATGATTGATTGAAGTTTACAATGATAACTTTATATATTTTAAATACAACATAATCAATTAATCATCACTGACAAAATAAAGGTTAAGAAGTGGGTGATTTCTTGAATGATCAAATACGAAACTGATAAAAATATAAATAAGGAATTCGAAGAATTGTACAAATATTGAAAGCAGAAAGCAAATACTGATTTAGCTTGCCTTATACATTTAAATTAATTCTAAAATTAGCTTCTTCTAATCATTTTTGAACTTTTCATTTAAAAAAAACTGATCAATTAAAAAACAGGATAAAATAAATTTAAAAAAATTGTAAAATATTTATAAATTTTCCAGCGCGGATATAGATTAAAATATCCAGCTATGAATATTCTGTCGTCGTCAACTGAAATATTGAAAAGAACAAAAGCAAGAAACTAATTTTTTCTTAATGAAACAATTAAATTTATAGTCTTCTAAGATTATGCTTTTAAAACACAAAAACTCAGAGTAGAGTAGTAGTTTTTTACTTACTTTTTCTTTTTAATAAAAAAATATAGTGTAATATGTCTTCTTTCTTCTTTATGGGAGGGGAAAAGCCCATATGAAAAAGATTGAATCCGTCTCATATGCGCGTAAAAACCCTCATCTTTTGCATCAACAGATTACAATTTAAATCTAAATGATACATCGAGTACTTAAATTTATCACACAATACAATTAATACAATTTTCTCTTAAAACTATAATTATGAAAGAGCTCTGCGGAATTTACGTTTGAGTGTGTTTCGGGAGATATGAAAATCCAATTCTGATGAAACGCGGTTGAACGTTCGGATTGTTCTTATGAGAGGTGAATTTTGAGTAATTTTGACCATAATTAGTAGAAGCATGCGGAACAACTAGGAAAGATTGAGAGCGAAGGTTTCTGGGCCTACTGTTAAAATTTACAAGTTCCAAAATTTGGGGACAGTCGATATGACGCAGTATTATGTCAGATATAAAAGATGCACCAGACACAGCTCGACGGGAAGACAGTATTTGTAGACCAATAAGATTGCATCTGTTTTCGTAAGCAGGAAGTGTAAGCATTGCTCTCGGTTCAAACCTATTTCGTTTAATTTTCATTGGAAATGCATTAATCGTCGTTTCATTCAATTGCGAAGTGAAATAATATCTCATTAGAATAGATCCAGGAGACCAATCTTTTAAAAAGTTAGTTTATTTTAGTTTTATATATAGAAGGAATATTTCATAATTCTTAAACAGTTGGAACCCTTGTTTTCAGTTTCTTGGAACCAGTTTTATTTGACTTTGATCTTTTCGTTATCTTATGAGAATTCTCAAGATTCAAGACATAGCTGAAACGTAATGAAAAAAAAAAACGTTATGAAAAAAGTTATAAAAATTGATGTAATATTTAATTCTTTTCGTTTCACATTTTCACATATTTCATGAAACTTTTGGAAAAAATTTTATAGGTTAAGTTATGTTTTCTTTGAAATTGAAGTTGTCAATAATTTTTTTTGTGGTTTTATAACAAGTGATGGCAATATTTACAATTTTTCCCATGTGTAATAACCTCAATATATTTCAAAATTTATTTTTAATATTGTTTTCATTCTCGATCAGTATAAAAAAAAAACCTAGATTGAGTCGTTTTATTGTTCACAAAATTTCTTAATTTATTTCATGATTTCGAAAATTTAAACAATTGATGTCATTAAAATAATTAAATTTCTTTTCGAAAAATTAAAAAACAGTTTTATATTTAAAAATGCTTCAAAACATAATCCAAACTCTCGTTTTCAATAATTTGTTAAAAAATTTGTTCTAAAAGTTTTCTTTTTTAATTTTATTCCAATTGAAGTTATTTATTATTACTTTTTTTATTAGAAATTTAATATCATTTCTTTTCAGATTTTCAGGTAATTTTTTTTATGATACACATGTATTATTTTGAATTTTATTTACACACACATATATACATTTGCATATTGGGGATTGGGAACTAGAGGGAATGCATTTGGGGATAACCTAAAGAACTATTACAAGCGGAGTGGTAGCCAACCATTGTAGGTTTCTTAAGGTTGGATGCCTTCCCTCGACGAACCATCGGCCGTGGAAGCCTTCGGGCCAACCACACAGACATAGGCAGGACCTTGCTACCGATGGGGGAACCATACATACATACATACATACAAAAACTCAGAGTAGAGTAGAGAGGCATACTTATGAAAAATATTTTTTTTTTTTAAATTATTTTGACTATAAAATTGGGCAAGTTTATTCTAAATTTAAAAAATAATATTCAATAGAATTTGGTAAATTTATTCGCAAATCAGTATAAAATATTAATTTAATTTATCGCCCTTATTTGTGAAAATTGTGTTCTTTAAGTAAGAACGTTTCAAGGGTTTGAAAATGAAAATTTATTACATGAGAACTCGCCTTTTTTTAATATTTTTACGATTCTATTTTTTTTTAATTACTAACGGTGAATATACGGTGAATAACGACTTTTAATAAATTTAAACATATTATGAAGATGAATACGATAAGATAACATATTTGAAAGAATTTGTTTCTTTAAAACGTCTTACTTAATTAAAATATTTTTTTAAAGAAATTTTATTTATAATTCAAGTGACAACATTTTGATGCCTATGGAAAATTTTGGCATCCTGAACTCGATTTTTTTTCAGATTTTGTCTATCACCTATTGTTTTTTGGTGCTTGGAGATAAGAAGTTTAAAAATAAATCAGTTTTAAGTGGAATCATTCATTGGAAAGCGAAGTACTGATAAATTTACATGAAAGAAAAAAAAACTGAATTTAAATTCGTTTATTCTGTTTTATTCAATTAAGGAATATAATTTGCATGATGACGTTGAATGATCTAAAATAGATAAATACTACATTTTTTTTTTAATTGGAGTAAATTTTTCTGACTTTAAAAAAAAATAAAAAAAGCGTTTATTTCATTTAACAGATACTTTTTTAAAAAATCGTTAAATTTTTATTATTTTACAGTATTGGGAAAAGAAAGCAAATATAAAACTTCAATATATTTTTTTTCGTAGATGTAAAAATTACCTGCGGTCTTGGAGTAAGTTTATGAAAACCTTTATTTATTTTTTTTTGTCTCAAATAATTTTGACCCATTTCTATAAGGTTTAGGACATCAAAACATATCAAAATCGGCTCTTTATTATTCGCCTCAGAAAAAGGGAACTTGTGACCTTGTGTAATTTATCAAAACCCTTTTGAATATGGAGTTGAACATTTAGAAGATCAAGAAGCTAAAAAGAAAATTGAGGCTGAAATTTCGTCTCCTTGAAAAATATCTCATATCAGCATACAATTTGTAATGATATAAAAGTTTTTTTTTCAATTATCAAAGTGATAAGAGATAAAGTAATGGATAAACGTAGATTTTAATTTATCGGCCTATGGATAAACTTATTTAGAAATACGAGAAGACGAGGTAGTGTTTTTGTGAGTCAAGATTTGAGTTTAAATACAGAAAGTTAATAAAATTGTAAGTCGAAACTACCAATTAAAAATAAGTTTAAATTCGTGAACGTTATATATTTAGCGTCGTAGATGTCTTAGGCCTAGAGTTACTAAGGCGGACTAAATACTGCCGGAGGCGAGCCAATTTTCTGACATGTTTTTAACGCTTATTTTAAAAACACCTTTTTGGGTGGAGTTATTTCATGTTACTACGGTTAATTCATTTCTTAAACTGGAAATTTTACTTGAAAAAAATCTCCCCCGTTCGCACGGTCTTGAGACATGCAAACATAAAATTAATTTTACGTTCGAATTCCAGATATAAAAATTTTAGCAAAATTGCAATATTTTAGTTAATTTAAATCCTGTTATCAAAATTAAAGTTCAACATCTAGCATCGAAAAAACATAGACTACTTCGCATTATGCTTTTCTAGAGACCTAGCAATGGTTATCTTCGGTTCATCCGGAATTTGCTGCCTAGTGGAACAGACGACAAAATTCCGGGAAGAATGAAAATTAGCATGGTTTGGAGCTTCAGCATCAGGTTGGAGCAGCGAATGGAACTATGCTTGATTCAAACGTTTTCACTTTTATTTAACTAAGGAGTGTATTCGAAAAAAAAATGCAACACTTAGGTTTGAGAATAAGTTTTGTGAAGCTATCTAATAATGTAATGTATACATGTAAAAAAATTGGTATCAACCTGTCAAGTGGATTTGAGATAGTCTAATACAAAAGCTCATTGACAAATTTTTTTTGGGCAGGATCGAGAAAAATCTAGGAAAATCCCAGTGGGAGACCCAAAAAACAGCTGGAAATCAACTATTCGACCAAAGTTCATATGGTAAATCTATGGTGAGCTAAAATTTGAATTAAATTTAGGATGATTGATTTCATGAAGTTGAGGAATGTGAGTGGTTTTATCAAGCGCAATTCGAAAATTTCAATATGGGAAGTGTTAAAAAAGATCAATTTTTCTGACTGGTTCGTCTAATTGACTTATAAACTGCCCTGACTTAACTTCTAAAAAACTGTTCACCGATAAAATAAGCAAAATATGGTGGTCAAATCGTGCGCAAAAAATTTGGAACCCTAGCGGGGAGAAATTTTGAAAATTTCGTAATGGACAGCTAAATGATCTCTTTTTCAGGCATCTGGCAGGTTTCCAGCCAAAAACTTTTCGTTGACAAGTCTCATTATATTACTAAACAGCTTTGCTTAAAGTTGCATCAATTTCCATCCATGCATTTAAAAGTCATTCATAAAACTAAATTTTGCATTTTTTTTTCGAATGAACTCCTTATATCTCGAATTTTCCACTTTTTCGCTATAAAATTTGGAAGGAGCAATAAGTTCCACTTCCTATTCAAGCAACACCAACTAACGATCCATCAGTTACATACAGCATGCTGTATTTGAGAGATAAACAAGTTTTCCGTGATAAATATCAAATTTGATAACCATATTTAGAAAATTGATTGCCTGAAAAGGCTCGGTTCCACAGAAGACACAAAAATGGTGCTGATTTTTTAGTACTAAATATTCAATTTTCCCATACGAACATTAAAGTTCAAATTTACTCATGTAAACGTTACTTAAAAATTCTGCAAAAAATCGTGGATGAGTTTTGAACCAAAACGAAGCTTTTTAGATCTCAGGGCTTTAGAAAAACATGGTAAATTTTCAAATTGATTTTATACATGATTGATTTTTTTTTCAAAACTTACTATGATACTATTCTAGTAAAATATTCACTCCGTAACAGTTCAAACAAAAGCATTCTAAAAAATGCAGCTTCCCAAATTGCCCGGATATTTGACAAAAAATTTAAAAAAAAATGTCAGGCCCTGTTACACGGATTTCGTTGAAAAATATTCGTATTTTGCCCTGATTTATTCACTTTGTTTGCGATATCAGAAAAAAAACTCAAATTGAGTTTTTAAATTTTTCTAGTTTCGCGTCCAAAAACGACAGTTTTTAAGTTCCAAACCAATCAAGAACAGTTTTCTGGCATCAAAAAATATGATTTAAATAGTGCTTATGTGTTTCGAAAAAAAAAATGTTTCACGAGTTTTCTTTTTGACTTTTGTTGAGTTATTCCCAGTTTTTGACAAAATTTTCCCGGATTATGGGTTAAAATGTTTGAAATAAAATGCTCTGATTTTGCCAGGTTTTTTTATAAAATAGCCCGAATTTGTCCGGCTCGGAGGAAAAAAATTCTGGTAACCTTAATATAAGCATATACTTAGACAGAAACACACACGGCGTAGAAATTTAATAAATAATTTTATATTTTTTTTAATGATCTGTTAAAAAAACATTCCAAACATCATTAACCTTAATAACATTTTTCAGATTCCAGCATGTGTCACAACACATTGCCTGGCAATGAAGCGCAACACTTACGCCGAGGAATAATTGTTGCCGTTTTCACCTGACGCTTTCCTTCACCGCAAAAGTGAACAGGTGTGTTTCGAATAATGAAAATTGAATAAACCGGGTCTCAAATTTAATTGAAATTCTCTTCGCGTGCCGCCGTCATTCCATTCGTCAACTTCATCAAATGACGACGAACGGCGGCACCGAGCCTCTCCAGATCACGATAATCAAATTCAAATCCTACTTATCAACACGTTTTTCCATTTCCCGGGCCCAAGTTTTCAACTTCCTTCCGTCCCTTCCTGGGAGCTCGGTTTTGTGTTGTTGCTCCTTTCAAGAAAAGCAGACCATGAACTGCCTAAAAGTACATCAAAAATTATTACACCTCCCATCCGGTTTAAGGCAAATCCTCCATGGGCGACAGCGAGATAACAATACATCATCATCAGGTTAGGTTAGCGTTAGGCAAGAACCTTGGAATGGATGAATGAAGTAGAAGGATCAAGGAGAGCGCCGGAAGGGTTCTGGTCTGTTTTTATCTGCGTCCAGGACACCGAAACGATACACGACGCGCCTCGCCGCTGCTCTCTTTCGCGCTTCCGACACGTTTTGTCTGTGCCTTTCTCACTCATCATCAACAGTGCCATCCATCCAACCATTCATTCACCGTCATTCATCTTCATCATCTATCCAACGACACGGGAAGGACGAACGACCCCACACAGAACGGCATCATCCTTCTTGCTTCAGAGAAACTTTTCACCCGGTTCCTGCCCCCGAGCTCCTTCCCAAAAATCCGTTCTCTAATCCCACTTTTGCAGCAGCCGCTTTTTGTTTGTTGCCTCGGCTGCTGGCCGATGGTGCTGGAAAACTCCAGGCGACAATAAAATGACACATTAAAATCCGAAACAATCATCGTCACTTTGGTGGCGCGCGTGTTTCGTCTTCTTCATTCTGCTCCTCGGCGGCACAGAACCAGAAGCCCAAAATCCTTTCCCATCTCCGGTGTGCCATCCGCCCCCACAACGAACCCAGGATAACAGAGCGTTCCGGATCCCTTTTTCCCGGTTGCCGCTACTCCGCGACAGGGTTTCCCGGCAATTTCCCCCAAGACAGACCCGGACCACGCGGGCACAGCGCGCTTATGCACAACAACAAAACGGCGAGCAACCGTTATCAAAAAAAAAAAAAGTTCTGGAAAAAAGTTACCGAGGAAAAGGCCTCCGTGTCGTTTCATTTTTTTTGCCTGTTTACTTTTAACCCAACATTGCGGTGTGGAAAAAAGGGTTCCACAGTTTTAATGGAAAGTATAAAATTTAAACGAGTGCCGTTATACTTCGAGCGCCGCGAATCGGTGAAATGTGAAAATTGTGATGCCTCGGATTATGGGACTCGATTTTCATTGGTACCGAGTTGTTTCTGATAACTGAATTGTACAAATATTAGCATTGCTTTCGAAAGCTAGCACTATTGATTCTAACAAACCTTTTAGAAGGGGGCGTGTCTCACAACGGGACAGCAGGTATGCCAAACTGTCATCACGCGTGTGTTTTGTCGGCTGCACAAGTTTACTACTAATTTCATAGAAAGTACCAATTTATTAACAACCAAATTCAATTTAAGTGTTAAGACTTCTCCATAGACACCGTTTATGTGAAAGTAACGAGTTGGAATTGAACAAGAAACTTTCGAGGAAGTTTGTGATCCAGTGAAAGTTAAAAAAATAAGCTTGAATTGAGAAAATCTGGAAAAGGATTATGATGTGAAGGCAGTTGTGAATTGGATTCGGTAGAAAGATTACCTTAATAACACCACGGAGCAGAAGCTATAGTCAACAAATTTCGAAGTTAGCTGAGGTCCACCTGAAAATGTCAACGTAGCTGGAAATATTTGCATCTGTAAGAGCAAGTTCACTGGTGTTGGGGGAAAGTGGTAGACATTTTGACACTTTTAGACATTTTGAAAATTTTACCATGCAAAAATGTTTTCAAGATCTTTGGGCGTTGTATTTTTTTACAGCACTGTTTCTATTCCAGCCGTATGTGATAGAAATATTGCTATTTTTGCATCACAGCATGCGAGAATACAACACGTGTTGTAAAAAACTCTTGAAGGCCACAGATCTTGAAATTTTTTCGCATGGTAAAGTTTTCAAAATGTGCTAAAAGTGTCAAAATGTCTACCACTTTTTCCGGGAGAATTAATATAAGGAAATCGAAATTCAGCTCTGGTTCCAGGATCAGGGATTTAACCCGAAATTCTAAATTTTAATTTTAATTTCCAAATCAGAATTCAACAGTTCAAAAAAACTATCAATCATATAAAAACAAGCAAATCAAAATAAAATTTTTAATCCTATATTGCAAATTTTAAAAATATGCTAATATTATAATTTTCCCGTGATAGTATTTATTTCGAGAGTTAAACACAAGACATTCAACTTTACGCACGGCACGGTGTTTTTGTAGCTTAACACATTAAGAACCGTGAAGAAATCTTAGCCGTAAATACCAAAATATGGCATTTTTTATCTCAGAAAACTCGATCAAATTTTATAAATCGAGTATCTTAGAGTAACCGAAAGCTGAGTGTTTAATTTTGTAGATTAAAGTATTATTGTTAAATTTATAACAGTTGAGTTATCCTCAAGGCCGGATTAAGGAGGAGGGCAATAGGGACCCCGGGCCCCCCGGCTCAGGCGAGGAAAATAGTTAACACTATCTTAATCATACTATTTCAATTTCTTCAAATCTATGAAAAGAAATCAAAACTAGAAAATAGTAATGAAAAGTTGAAATATAACAACTAAATGTGGCTTGTGATATAGCTCAGTTGGCAAGTCTGTTGTCTCCTGAGCCGATGTCCGCGAGTTCGAGCCCAAGAGTAAACATCGAACACAGTTGTACCGGATGAGTTTCTCAATAACGATCCGCCAACTGCAACGTTGATAAAGTCGCGAATGCCATAAAAATGGTAAAACGACTATAATCGAAACAAAAAAAAAAAAAAAATAACAACTAAAGGAGCCCCTTGAAATAATATTGAGAATAGTTTTTTTCTTACATAAATTAAGGCCCCCCTAGAGTAAGCAGAGGAGGAGTTCTCCCGCATTTTGCGGGCTGAGAATATCAAAATCTTGTAATTGAATTTAAAATTTTCAACCCAAAACCTGGACAAAAATAATGTAAACCGAATTCGAAAAAACCTCGAAAAAAGCTAAGAAGAATATGAGGCAAAACACCTCAATTTTTTTTCATCGAAATTTGTAAGTCAGGATATTCTGTACAGAAAACAAACGTCTTGCACAATAATAATGTTTTTTTTTAAAATAACTTGCCAAGTAATGGTTACTGCACTAAAATAGCAGCTAATTTCGCCAAAACTGGTTCACAGTGCCAAGGGAGAACAGAGAAGCTTTATGTGATAAACATTGAAAAATTTTACCCGGGCAGTATCCGGGTATTATTATAACATTTCATTTTTCAATCATTATTATTGAAACTTCCGTTGGTTAATAATTCCTTTACCCCTTTTTCCTCCCTATTTTTGAAAATGAAATATTCAAAAAAAAAAACTGCAGTTGCTTAAATTGGACCAATCGACAGTACAGAGTTTCTTCATTGAAATTCCATCTCAATTTCTGTCTCGACTTGAAATTCGTATTGAAACATTTTCAACTGATTGAATAAAAAAATTATCGTCTACTGAAGTAAATATTCTGAATTCAGCATATCATTTTCCAAATGATCATTCTCAAATTATCATAAGAACATTCTAATAGTTGAGTTGCTTATATCATTGAGTGATTCTCTTAACACGAATATTTCTATGTTTTTAATCTTATCTTTTTTCAGATTCAATTCATTGAAATGTTCAAGTCTTGTGTTGTTTCTTCAGTTACTGAAGTTCAGTTTCATATTTTTTTCTGAATTTTGAGAACTCATGATCTTTGTTGAGGTTACTAAACTCATTTGGATTCCTTATCTGACTTTTTTCATAATAACTGATTTTGTATTTTAAATATTTAATCTTTATTCTGATTTGTTTTGAACTTATATCCTTTTGGCTTTGAGTACATCGAATGAAACTTGTCACATTTAGAATAACAATTTGATAACATTTTTCTTATCTGATGGGAATAATATTAATAACCATCTCATGAAAAAGTTTTTTTTTTGGTACAATTTCTGCTTTGGCTCTGATTGTAACTTTATTTTTTTTTTAATTTAATTCTTATTTTGTTTTTCAAAGCTTGATTTTCGGTCAGTGATCTCTGGGTTTTGATTAAATTTCCTCGGATATTGCCCGGATTTTTGGAAATTCATAATTCAAATAGTTAATTTAGATTAAACCTGAACTTATGAATTTAAATATTAGATTCATGAATGACGGCTCTATAACTTGGCTCATAAAATTCTAATCTGGAATTAGATTGGGAAATCGATTTTTTTTACATTTCAGGAATCGTATGGAAATTCGGATAAAAATTCCAAGCGCAATTTTTGAATTCAGGTTCAGAATTTAGATTGAGAATGCAAATTCAAAATACAGAAAACGGTTTAGCTTGTAAATGAATTTTACAATCTACATAAATTGTTGAGCAATGCAAGAGATCATGAACATACCATATTGCGGGCCAAACGAAAAATATCGTTTTTTCACTTGCCAACAGTATGCTACACTTAGAAGTATAACTCAAATTGACTGAATTGAAGTGTTAAACTTTATTGGACAAAATTGAACTCAACGTTTTCCGTTACTTAAAAGTGCTTTATTTGTAAAACTGAGTTCAGAGGTTTTTGAGATACTGATTGCCGAATATCGGTGTTTTTCTCGTCAAAGATTACTTTGCGGTCCTTAATGTGTTAAGATTGCTTGTCAATTCAATTTCAAGATTTCAATTTTCTATACAAAACTAGTTTGTAAACAAAATTAAGCTGAGTTTTTTGTTTTATTCTCAAACCCCAAATTTTCAAAAAAATCATCTACAGGATTTTCATTATGGAATTTATTCTTTATGAAAAAAAATTACTGTTAAAAAAAATCTTCGCCTAAAAAATCTGCAAAAAAAATCTATATTTTCCAGTGTATTGTTCAACATTATTAACACATTGAGGACACCAAAATTTGTCATTTTATGTTTCAGAAACCAGTGAATAAAATACTGTGTTTTGTTACATTTTGTAGAATGAGGTTTCGTTATTAGATTCATAACATTTGAATTATGTTAGCATATTAGCGACAAGCGAAAAGACGAGATATCTCGTATTTGATCCGCAATATATTGCAGTTTTTTTTAAAGCCAAATTTCATACTAAAATCATTGATGTGGTCCAAGTTTGCATTAAGAAAATTTGATCCGAAAATCTGATTTATCTTTATCAAAGGTTAAAACTTGATTTATTTTCATCGAAGGTTAAATCTTTGAATTTGAAAATTAGTTTGGAAGATTGGGCTTGTTTGGTTTGAGTATAGAATAATTTTTTTTTAGAAATGAAAGACTCTCCTAAAAAATGCTTATTTTATGCCGAAATCAACTAAGTTTGATCTACCAGACTCTTAAACAAATTCAAAAATTTTAACCATCCATGAAAGCGAATTTAGCTCACCTTTTAGGTTTAGGACCAAGTTACAATTTAATACGAAAACTTTCAAGTACTTAAAAATGAATAACCATATAGTTACAAACATAATTTTTTAATTTTTTTTTTCGTGCATTATTGGGCAAAAAATCATAGAGAAAAACCAGTCACCGTCGGTTCTTCCTACGACCCTGTCTGTTCATAATTACGCAGGTGAATATGAAGTAATAATGATCACTTTTAATATTCCTGTTACGTAAAAATTTTTAATGTCATCCTCTGTGAATCAGTGAAATGAATGAATAGCGCCAAATTATATTAGAATTGAGGATGCATTTATTACAAATTGTAAAACGTCTGAAATAAACATTTATACTGAATTTAGTGTGTCGATGGAGTAACATGATTGAACGCCCTCAGAACAATTTTAAATTCTCAAAATCGTGGCTTTAGGGATGAATCATCCCAAAGGATGAAAATCCCGTATAAAAAAAAATCGTGGCTTTTGTGAGCTGTAAGATCACATTCGGTATCAGTAGCTTATCAAAAATGATAGAATGTCACATGACGAATGATTAATTGAAAAGTCTTGTTTTTTAAATTTTTTGTAATTCTGTTTCAAAAACCCACAAGGATTTTGTGTAGGATGTTTTTTATCATTCTTATAAAATGTGATGAAAACTTCAAAGTAAATCGAGTTCGTCTAGGTGTTCATTAGACCATATATTGCAGCTTTGTAGAAATAGTTTTGCAATAACTCCAGCAATTCACCATGATTGTACGGATTTATCGCATTTTTCAAAAAATTCCGTGAAGTTCAACATACAAAGAGTCAAATGAATCATTTTGACAAATACAGTCTAGAATAAAACTAGAATAGAAGAGAACAAATTCTAGAATTAAAAGTTCCTGAGGCAAAACTAGCCATATATCACAGTAGACAAAAATGCCTCGAGCAACATAGCGAATCATTGGCGCTGATATACTTTTCCAATTAATTTTGTGAAATGTTGATCTACTTTATTATCCGATTAACGAGACTCAGCAGCCTTCTCCAGCTCCAGAACCAACCGAGAAGAAACATAATCAACCATAACGCTGCTGCCGTCACACATCCACACGCTTCGATAGGCAAACAGTTTTAAATTAACATTCATATTTGATCGCCTATGGTCCTAAAACCCCATCTCACACCATAAGCCATTCCTGCCTGCGGAGCCTTATCCGCAGAGGAATAAACATAACCAAACAACAAACGCGTCGTCCTCCGTCAGGCGTAGTCATCCGTGAGGCGTAGAGAAGTCGGGAACTTTTCCTCTCCTGGAGACTTTTTGCGGAAATTTTGATTCGGTCGATTTCGGAAGGCGAGGAAGCTTCCGATTATCTCTCTCCTGTCCCCATTCTAAACCAAAACACAACACAGCCCATTTGTTTTGAAACAACTTGTTTCGAGTTTTGCTGCTGGCGGCAGCGCTTTTTGTATTTGTGTGTGCGTGAATCAGTAAATATTCTAGAAGCACTTTTCTTTTTTCTTTCTAAGGGGGCAAAGGGGTATTTCTTGGGACTAGAACTTGACTTCCTCCGAAAAGCTGGAGCGTTCTGAAGCTAAACATTGCCTAAGAAAAGAGGCGTCTGAGGAAAGTTAAATGTTTGATGAATCGGCATTATTGGATGAGGAAGCAAGTTTGTGTGTGAAGAAAGAAAGTGGGTATACCAATCAATAGAAAGTGGTTACGTGGGTGGTAAAGCTTAGTTCTTTTAGAAATGGGACAGTTACAAATGCCTGTATCTCAAAAACCATTCGTTTGAACGAAATACTTTCTATGAAGGAAAAGTAGGCAATGTTATGATATTTCATGAAAAAATTTGAAAAAAAATATTTACCGTTTTTTGTAAAAGAAATTTCTACTTTATTCTTGGTGTCTCCCATTGGCCGGCGCACACTTTTTTCTGTCATGGTATTGATCAGTTTCTCCAACTTATACTTTGTAAAATCTATATTTTAGGTGGCTTCACCTTCCTTCTTCAATTTCTGATACTTTTTGGTCCAATACTTCTCTGGAAACTGGAAACTGGAAGCATTTTAGTGGATACAGTTGTTTCGAAATGAACAAATTTGGTTATTTTTTATCACATTTTTGAACGTTTTTTTTTCGGTACCGGTTTTACAGCTTAAGAGCTTTGGAACTATCAAAAAATGGCTGTTTGAGGTTGGATTTCAATGAGTCATCACTAGGCAACACTTTCAGCTTATCGGAGAAAATTGTTTTGGACATTTCAGCGATCTACCCTTAGCTTTTCGTTTATTGAAAATTAAAAATGCTGGTATGAGACTTGCATTCCTTGATGATCCTTAACCGTTGTTGCCGATCATCTGCTTCACTCCAATGCTTGATTTGAACTTTGTGGACATTATTGACAGTGTTTGCATACTTATCCACCACATAAACTCAGTAATTCTTTGAATAATCAACGGTTTTTTCAGCTATCAATTTGATAATGACGAATTTTAAAGGAATCTGTGCAAAAAATTTTTTTTCTTTTTCTCAAGCATCGTACATATCTCAAAAACGCGTAAATTTTAAATTTTGAAAAAAATAGGTCGAATAGTACTTTTTACAGGCAACAAAATGCTGTTCAAATTTTTAATATCCAAAAACTAGTTAACGAGCTATTAGCAAATGAAAGTGTCCCATTTCTAAAAGAACTAAGCTTTATTACTACTCTTGTACGCAAGTGAGTTTTTAATGAATTGTTAAAGACTTCCATAAATTTTTTCGAACAATCCGGGATCAGTAATAAATTTCCATCCGGAACAAATTTATTACGCCGCTGCCGAGCGTCAGCGGCATTTGTCTTTCTAACTTTGAGAATTGTAGAAAATGAAATGCATATAATTCTTCGCCAGTGACAACAGTAAACGTCGGGATTTCGACGATACTTCCCCGAAAATGCCAAGCTGCATAGTCCCTCGAATAGACAGACAGTTAGCTTCTCTGTTCGGACCATTAAGCGGCGCAATGGCAATCGGTCTCGGATCCCAACAAAACCCTTCTGACGGCAAACGAAAGCTCACGTCCCGTGAAATCCAAACAGCCTTGGGTGACATTCGGTGGTTACTTTGGCACTTTTCTCGGATGCAAAATCCGCCGAGAAGAATGTGTGTAATGATACAACAGCACAGGCAACAACGACGCTACTCAAAATCAGTTTATTGAGCTGAAATTTGGTTCTATGGCTAGGGCTAGAGAGAGCGTTCTTGCGATTTTTGGCGCTTTATTTAGCGGGAAAAATTTCTGTCCGCTTCCCAAAAACAGAAAACCTCGTCCAAAGTTCTTCTGTGGGAAAACCACAATGCCACTAGACAAATGTTTCGTTGTTTTTGGGTCGGTTGTTTGTTTGCAATTTTGCTTACACATTTCTTCAATTGCTTTTGGGCATAAAAGAATTTTTTTTTATGTTATTCTTTTCCACGTCGATCTAACGCTGCTATTCGGAATCGAATGGACTTACTGAAGATTATTTTTCTTGTATTGATTTATTTAAGAAACATGATCGAAATTTTATTTCTCATCCTTTCTTGTAACAAATTGGTGATTCGTTTGCAATTTCAAAGCCATTGAGATTATCTTCTATCTGGATTAGTTTCATCAAAATAGACGCACCATTTTATCCCATTAACGTATTTGTTTTTTGCTACAAATCAAAATCCGTTTCATCCTTTATTACCATCGGAGATTTTAATCTCGATAAGTAAAATTAATTCACGAATTTATAATATATTCATTGAAACATTGAATACCAAAGAAAAGCCTTGGAGCCATCTATTCGATTATAAGGTGAATTAGTTAAAAAGAATGCAATTGGCTGATAAGGTCAGCGATGTTTAACTCTTTGATGACATATACAACCATTCGAAATCGATGAAAAACTTTTTTTATCTGTTACTTTGAAAAAAACTATAGAAATTCAAAAATTAAGGAAAATATTTCTTCCACATATTTTGACCTCTCAAATTTTTATAAAGTCGAATTCATTTTAATTATAAGATCGTTATCAAACCATAATTATAATAACATCAATTTTCCCTTTTTTTCAGGGTAAGCTGGTTTCGAGAATCGTTGCATATTTTATGGTAAGGTAAGGAATATGGTTTTAAAGGAAGCATTGCTTTTAAAAGAAGCTAGAATTGGCTGAATTAAAAAATAGCGCTTTGTTTAATTTCAAAAAACTTTAAGTTAAACAAAACACAGACTTAGAAAAATCTCATGATTTTTTTATGAAATACGCCGATGTTAGTCTTGCATTTTTCCGATAAGTACGAACAGGGCTGCCAATGTGCCTGATTTTTCAGAATTTTGCCTGATTTTTGGAGGCCTGTCCTGATAACCTGATAAGTCTCCGATCTCCCCTGATTTTCCCTGATTTTTGTGGATATGATAAAACATGGATAGTACGGAACTGCATTAAATACATTGGTGGAGGTCTAATGCGTAATGTGGCCAACCCTGAGTACGAAAAGGGTGTAGGTTAACGCCCAATTGGTGTAGTTTTCATCGCTTTAGAACGGAGTGAAATTTATGTTTCTATGTATATTGCCTCCACTTCGGTAGTTAAAAGCTGGTTTTGTAACTTACATACGATCATATTATAATGTATGTGAAACATATATCAAAATACTCTAGAAATATATCTGTTTGTGGGCATAGAACCATACCAAAATGATTTTCCATGACAAATTTTGTCGATTTGTTGGAAAAATTTCTGGGATTTTGTAAAAATAATGTATACAATCCCTCCTCTTTTTCTTCTATATTCCTAATCCTATCCTCCTATTGCAAAAAAGGAATTGTTCCACATAGAAATGTTTCTCGTATTCAAATACCATCCCACGCCAAATTTCTATTTGAGTAATTAGTTCCGTACTCAAATATCCTTTATATGCCAAATTTGGTTTCATTTGCTCGATTAATTCTCGAGTGATGCAAAACATATGTATGGAAGCTCCCCTTTCCCCTTCATATCTTCCCGCTGAAAAAAGGAGGGACTTCAATTTATCATAGAAACATTTCTCGTATTCAAATACTCTCACATGCCAAATTTGGTTCCATTTGCTCGACCAGCTCTCCAGTTGTACTGAAAATAGTAAAAAAGATTGAACTGTAGAATTTCGATGAGAAGGTGAAGTTCTTTAAAAATAAAAGAAAAAAATGCGAACAAGAAAGAAAAGCTTCAAAGATTCCTGACAACAACCAATCAGAAAAATCATGATTTGGTATAAAATACTTTTTCAAAACAAAAACTGAAAAAAAAAATTTGAAATTGTTAAAAACATGACAGAAAAAAATTAAAAAAAAAATAATATGTTGTAAACGGTGAAACAAAATAAACCACAGAAGAAAGGATTAAACATATTCCATGATAAAATAAGTGATATAAATTGTTAAAATTAAAACCAAAGTATTATGAAAAATGAAAATTTTATTATAACTGTTGATTCAATTTAAATTTGAAGTAATAAAAATCGATTATGATGATTGATTCAATTAAAATTTTAGGCCTAAATGGATTCAACAGAAAGATTGAAGAAAAAACAATGAAAAAACTACAATGGAAATTCAGAATCTATACACTACATTGATTGTGCTATGAATGAATGATGAAGATGAGTAAAAATAAGCTACACAAACTTTTAAGGCATTGAAAATTTGAACGAAATGTAAACTAAAAATAATCAAACTTGTTAAATTCATTGAAAAAATTGTTGAAACAAATGAAAACAAATAACAATATTTAAGAAGGAATAATTGAAAATAAAAAATTAACTGAAAAATGTGAAGATGATGGAATAAAAAAGTAATGAAAAAAATTTATAAAAACAAATAGCTCAGAAAAATTGTTATGAAAAAAACTAAGTTTACAATGAAAAAATTAAATTTATAGAAAAATTTAAAAAAAATAACGTGCAAGAAACAAAGGTGTTGCAAAAAGCGTAAAAAACCGAATTGAATAAACAGATTGCAAAAAAAATCGCAAACAAATATTCGATGTAATGTAAGCCTAAGTAATGAAAAATGAGGTTTGCATAAACATGTGCAAATCTTAAGTAAATAGTGAGAATATTATGAATTTTACCAAAAAAAATACTTGAATTAAAAAATGATAATTAAGAATTCAGAATTTTTATATCATAGTGAAAAATACTATGAGAAAAAATTAAATAATAATAAGAAAGCCACCCGGTGAGAGAAATATGGAATAATATAGTAAATGTTCAAGAAGGAGAAATAGAAAACAAATACTATAAAGTTAAACAACATTGGTTAAAATTGAAACTTGCATAAAAACGCACAAAAAAAAGTTTATTCAAGCGAGTATGTTTCAATCCTATTAGCAAAAACGCTCTTGACTGATAACCGAATTTCGTAATGACATGCTGCTTGTGCCAGAAACGATGAAGATTTCGATCTTCGATTCGATCAGTATTAGCAGCTTACTCAAGAATCACTTTTAAAAATATATGAATTTAGGATTCAGTTATTTTTCTTAAAAAAAAGTTAATAAAAACAATTTTTTTAATACATTAAAATATATAATTTATTTGTAAATTCAAGTTTGAAATTAAGAATTACTTTCAAACAGTCAAGATTTCAGCTATGGTTTTTTTTTTCAGGAAAAGAATTTAATTTATCGATTGAATTTAAATCATAAGATTTGCATTCGAAAGTCGACTTGGTGATTCTTAGTTGAAAATAAATATTAAAAATAAATATTCACCCAGTAATACATTTAGGGACTTCAAAAAGCAAATAAAAATACATATCAGAGATTTGCTATTGAAATTATATATTTATTTACAGCAAAGAAAAATTTATTTAGCTCAAATTCAATATTTCTGACAATGAAAAAAAATGTGATCCATTAGAATTTAAATTATGAGGTTTGTTACACCTTCCAAGATGAAAATATATTTGGAAAATAGCCAAATATTTGTAAAAGAATGAAAATAGCAAAGAAAAATCTTTTTTTTTTTCTTCCGACTGGGAGATCCTTTTTTCTGAATAAAAAATATTTTGTTTTTTGAACAAGTTTCCAATTATTTGATTGCTTTTGATTTTAAATATTTGCAACTAAAGAAAACACTTGTTCTCGAAAAAAACTAGAAATACATTTAAATGATTATTTTTATAAAAAAAAACCAGAAAAGGGCCTAAAAAAAGAAAGAATTTGCGAAAGATCTTTCAAAACACATATAACTATGATAAAATGATAACTTTTAACGAAATAACGAGTTTATTTCAATTTCAGTTTCAACTTTTTTTATAAGTAGCAGTCTTAAAATTTTAAAACTGTAACTTTCAAGGTCGAAGGAGATTGTAGGATACAGATGAACAATAGCATAATTGAATAGTTTTTAATTATTGTTTAACATTTTGATCAACATAACACACTCAATTGAATGTTATTGGGTGAGTGTGTAAAAGGCTTTTTTATAAACGTTTGGAAAAAAGAAAAAAAAATCGAAAACGAATGTTTGTCAGTCGATTAACGAATATTGCGATCGAAGAATCTGATCAGAATCTGACACCGACTAAGTATATAAATTGTAAATTTCAACGCTCCTTCGTTTTTTTCACATGTTTGCAGCTCATAAACCGATCAAAATTTCTAATGATGACTGTAGATCTATCTGCCAAAAAAATCTCTAAGATTGTGAAAAGCTAGTAGGAGATATAAGGGCATAACGAGCACCCAGAGCATAATAAGCACAACTCTTTTCTACAAAAGTACGTATTTTCTTAAATAAATTTTCATTAGGACTTGTTTCGCACTTCCTATAGCACTAATTTTTCACAAAAACAGGAATCTCCTTATCATCTTTACATAGATATTTAAAAAAAATCAGCTAGGTTCGCAAGCAACGAAAATATTATAACTTTTGAGCATCACGAATAAGCTGTTATGATCTTAAAATCACCTTGATCTATAATGTAAATAATAAAATTTTTGATTTTTCACTTTTATCAATTTTTAAACACGGTTTTACTTAAATTTGTTGACTCGGGGCATGATTTATAGAACCACAACTTGACTAGTTTACATCCGACGATTTAGCCTATTGGTAAGGTGTCGGAAGGTAATCAAAAGACTAAAGTTCGATTTCTGTTCGAGGTGATTTTTTTCCATTTACAATTCATGCTCGATTTTTTTGATTGTTACATTACACGGCTAGTAGCATCATCCTCCAAACGAAGCACCAGAAGCATAATGTATGAGCGTGTGTGAATTGTTTGTATTCTACAAACAGACCTAGATTATTTTGTTATTGCTTTGTTTGATGAATCTACGGCTCACCTGACTTCATCGAGTTTAATTCGCTGCTATATTCGGCAGAAAACGCTCATCGTGCCCTGATTAATGGTGCTTATACTGCCCCAAGGGGGGTTCTCATTATGCCCCTGGCTGGTTTTCAGCTTTTGGCAAAATTTTTTAAAATGCATTTTTTAACGTTTTAATCTAGTTTTTCAATTTTCAGCCCGTTAGGAAATAGGCTTTTCAAGTGTCTTAACACGAAACAATAATGTAACCTCCATATTATAGCTATTTTCTATGGTTAAATTAGCGTTTTCCTTATGGTGGCCATTATGCCCTAATCTCCCCTATATCTGGGCCCCCGGCTGGCCACTCCGGGGAACGTAAATATATTTCTTTAAAAAGTATCCTAAAGTTTTTTGAGGACGTGAATCACGGTATCATTTAAGTGAAACATAAAATTAACATCCATTTCATTCTCCGTAAATTGATCTCCGGAATATGGATCAATTCAAACTGAAATTATGACTGCCTCATACATTAGCAGCAATATATTGGCCTCAGTATATTGGCATATAGACAATACTGGTTTTCAACATCAAATTGGCTTTTGTGAAATTTTGTCCGCAGATTTCACATAATGAGTACATTAAGGCAATTCTGAACATTTTAATACCCATCTATGAAAAGAAGAAAAATACTTGTTCTGAAATTTCGAGTTCTGTTTGCTCTTCTTTACAAGAAGTAGCTCCCTCTTGTTAAAAATGGATGAAAAGCTATCCTCGGTTTTCAGATGGGTCGATCCTACGACCGGAAGGCTAAATCGATCTAGCAGATCAATCTATTCTTGAAGATCGAATAAACCTAGTGCCAATTGAGAATTTATTATTTTAGGATTCCACCCCTTGGAACCGCGAGTCAAATCGGTAAGCGAGACGGCCCTCAGCCGTCCAGGTGTCGGCCCTACACCTTTCGTTAGTATTTTGGCCGTTTCATGATCTTTCGGCTAGTGCCACAGTCTTTTAAAAATAGCGATGAGTTTAGGAAGTTAAGCTTCCTATAGCATCACATGAAGTACCCAAAGGGTTCGGTATGTATCAATTAGATATATCTTACACAAATGATATTGAAATGAACAAATGTGTCATGAATGATAATTTTACCATTCGAGTTTTTTTAAAAGAGAGAAGCGCATAACAATAGAATGTTACAAAAGGCAAATTTCGTCGATTTTTATCGAGCCCCGCACGTTCGCCAACCAAAAACTCATTTCACTTGCACACTACATCATCGTAATTGCAAAGCATTGGTTGCGAATCCAAATTTAATCGACTCGAACGACTGCTGATTAAATTAAGTTTCGAGGAAAAATAAACTCTCAACAATACAAACGAAACTAACGTGCCGACATTTGCTCTGAATACAACATCATTCCCGAAATGTCCCGTTTCCATTTCGTATGAATGTTTGCGCTTAATGAGCTTCCCACAGCAATGTTTCGTCTGGTCCGTGTTTGTGCCATTTCATCTCCTGTTACCCTTCGAAAATGAGGCCAATTTTCCTGGTCCATGGTATCCCAGAATCCAACGGTCTGGCCTAAGTTCTCGAGAGCCGGACAAACCGTAATGCCGGATAATCAAACCAATCGATCGAAACTAATAATTCAAACAACCCCAAAATATTCGTCCTTATCAGGTTATGTCTGATGGCGGATTGTGGGTAGAGACCTGATATGGAATACCATACACAACTTTCCACACACAAAGTGCGATTATGATTTGCAACAACGTTTTCCCCCGCCTCTGCGAGAAACTCGAACAACATGAACAACATATTCATATTGTATGTTCTGGAGCCACCCCACCACCTTCATCGATGTTTATATCGGTGTTACCGAGTGGGCAAACATTCAATAAACAGCCGACTCGACGACTGGGTGGCTGTAGTACCACCTTCTACCCACTAGGTATAGAACACAATGATGTGTGATCAACATAACAATTGGAAAATTGGGGGAAATCTGTTCGGAAAACACTTATAAGCATCGTAAAGCGCCAATGAGCTAGGCCGGCCACATGCGACCAGATTTGCAGGGGTGGGATTCGGGCCAAGAAAGTGCTAGGGCAGGGTTGGATTCTTTAGTGGTTAAACAGAACTTTCTGTTTAAAATTCATAGTCAAATTCCCAAGTTTTTAGGATTTCTGGTAATGAAATCAACTTTTTCCATATTTTTGTTTCATCATAAGAATACAATTTGCAATGATATTTTAAGTGTTATAAGTGTAATATCTAGAGGAGAGGGAAATTGATTGAAATTTCAGATTTTCATCATACTTTTACGAAAAATTTAAATTTCACTTCTACTTTTGTAGTTTATTACGCAACATGGCGATGTTGAATGGCTCCTTTTACTTTGGACGATGTAGTTGTGCTCAAAAATAATCTAAAAGTATTGATTGTAGAGCCATAAAAGTGGTCAAAAAAAATGAAGCTTTTGGGACCCCAGGGTTTGATAATAAGATAAAGTGGCCACAAATCGACTCAGTCTACTACAAAATTTGATTTCATTTGCGTGTTTGGCTGTCAAGTTATGTATGCCAATAATATTATGTAGAAGCTTTCCCCATTCTTTAATCACATAAACTCACTGGAAGCAGAGAGAAGTATCAAATAATCATAGAATATTTTTGTTCCATCCGATTAATTAATTAGTCTCCTTGCCTTACCAAATTGCTGGTTAAGTTTTTGAGTATGGCAAAATAATTGTATGGAAGTCCCTCTCCACAGTCCATATCTCGCCACTTTAATAATCATGGAAACCATACCGTACTCAGATATCCTCGAAATTATTTCTCGAGGTATTCCACAAAAATTGTTTGAAAGTCTCCGAACTAGAGATGTACCGAATATTCGGTCGGCCGAATATTCGGCGCCGAATATCGCCAAAAAACTGTTAAGCCGAATATTCGGCTCACCGAATAGTTGAGCTAAGTATTCGGCCGAATAGGCCGAATAGGCCGAATATTTAATATTTTAATTTAAAAAATAACAGATTAGTAAAATTTTTCAAATGATTTTGGATAATTTATGAAATATCCTATAGTAATGTTGAAAAAGCAACACAATAATCAAAAACTTATGGTTCAGCAAAACATCTTAGGGGTATCTGAAAACCTTTCACTGTAGATCGTACAGGAAAAATTCTGACGATTATCGTTTTATACTTTGATTATCGTTTATTCCAGATTTCCTTGATATATCCAGGCTTGCCCGTAAATCCGAGATAAGTTAAAACTGGCCGGGATGATATTGTTTAAAATTTTCCGGATTTTGTCCGGCTTTATTCAAATTATAAAATAAATTTTAAAAAAACTCAAATTTCTTTTTGAAGATTTTTGGATTTTGTATTCAAAATCAATTTTCAATAAATTCCAAAATGAACATAAATTTTTGTTTAATCCCCCGATACGATTTTTATACTGATGCTGTGATTCAATGAAAACTTTAAATTTTTAGTTTATTCTTTCTTTTTTCTCTTGTATGTTTAACAGTAAAGCCTCGATTTCGTTCAGATTTGCCAATTTTTCAATTTTTTTTTTCAAAAATCGTCCTAAATTTCCCGACCATATGGATACGTTGTTTTTAACAACTATTTTGGAAATATCTTACTCTAAATCGATCTTCATCTAATTCGTTATCAAATATGCAATTTCAAATTTGTTGGCACCTTCGACATGTTGTGTTCCAGATTTCACAGGAACCCATTCTTCTTGTTGATATACAAACGTCTTAGAAGCGACAAGTCATCTGACGTTCTTTCAGCTAATTTTGAAAATCAAAGAGACCTCTAACAAGGTTCTGATACATCTGATTAGATATAATCGACTTGAAAACATGAGAGACCTGTGAATGGCTGAAATAGAAGATTTATATTAAAAAAAGGCAGTAGAAATAGAAGAATTTCTATTGGAAACTCAACAGAACATTCGACCGAATATTCGGCCGAATATTCGTTTGGCCGAATAGTTGAAAAGGTCAATATTCGGTATTCGGCCGTTCGCCGAATACCACTATTCGGTACATCTCTACTCCGAACCCCTTCTACTCATCACCCCATTGGAAGGAGAGACATCCAACTTTTCTCGTATTCAAACAGCCTTAAATGCCAAATTTGGTTCCATTTGCTCTATTTTTCTCGAGATGTGTAAAATTGTATGAAAGACCCCTTCCACCATTCTATCTTCACTCGGAGAAGGCGGGAAGGGTACCAAAAAATCATGGAAATATTTCTCGTATCCAAATACCCTACCGTGCCAAATTTGGATCCCTTAGCTCGATCAGTCCTATAGTTTCGTGAGAAAAAAAATGTATTTCAACTCCCCTTTCTTCTTCCTTTATTCCCACTGTAAATAAAAGAGGGGTCTTAACTATCTTAGAAACTTTTTTCTTATTCAAATACCTTCCCATACCAGATTTTGTTCCATTTGCTCAATTAATTATCGAGTTTTGCAAAAAAAATATAAGAGAGCCTTCTTTTTCATCTTCTAAAATTAAAACAGAGAGAGATATCAAACCGTTATATATGAGATATTTCTGGGTTTTGACCAATTTTTTGCGGATATTACCCGGAGTTTTGGTCAACAGTTTTGAAATCCATTGCCCGGATTTTGACAGATTTTTAGATAAAATAGCTCTAATTTGTCCGGCCCGAGATGTATGAGAAATCAAAAGCTGCAACTTTCCCACATAAACTTCTTTTTAAACCCTCATTCGTCCCTGAAATTTTTACCCGTTACAGTCCCTGGAGTGTCAATTTGACACTCCTAACTAAAAACAATATATCTCTCTTGTTTTCAACCGATTGTTTCAAAATTTATAGTTTTAGAAACCTCGTAATGTCTATATTATTTGCCTTCGACATTTCAATTTTCCGTTATTTTAAGTCTAAGAAATAAAAATCCTAAAAAATATGCTTCGGAAAAAGACTGTAGATCAGCTACGGCAGGGGTTTTCAGATCGTGCTCCGCGGAGCACTTGGTGCTCCGCGAAGCTTTTGAAAGTGCTCCGCGACGTACGCAACGAAAATCATAAACCAACTTTGAAAAACTCTGATATATTTTTATCGTTTACATCAGAGAACATGAGAAAAAAAATCACAGGGCTTACAGTACGAACGAATAAACTTTGTTTACTTTGTTTTTACTGGCTGCTGAATCCCTGCAGGGATGTTGGCAAAGAATGGGGGATTGTCAAAGTGCACTGCTTTGATCGAACAACGACGTGTTGCAGGACTGAATGTGCAGAACACTCAATGAAAAGGTTGTTTTTGCGTCGTACTTGACGAGCTACCGATTAGAAGAGCTGGAGAAGCGCATACTATTGCTGAAAACTTAATCAAAATTTATTACAAGAAGTCGTCCGTATCATGGATGATAATAAAACAGTGGAATTGGTAAATTCGATTCCCATGTCTGACAACACGGTTTCACGGCGAATTTGTGACATGGCTGAAGATGTTGAAAGCGATTGAGAACTTCAAAATTCGACATCCAGCTTGACGAATCCACAGATGTAGCAGGACTAGCAATTCTGATGATTTGTTTGCTATCAAGGTTCTGAATGTTTCGAAGAAGATCTGTTCCTTTGCAAACCGTTGCCAACTTCCACGTCGTTGGCTGAAATTTTCGAGCTAAATAATTGATGATTCTGTTACGAACAGCAATATTACATGGGGAAATTGCATTGATGTATGTTCGGCAGTGCAAAAGCTATAGATGGAAATACTACCTGAGTCGTTGCCAAGATCAAAGAAAAGACGAAAAGTCTCTCATCGACATGCACTCGCTATGAAGAAAGTCTTGGATGAAAGCATAAAAATAATCAACTTTATTAAGGCTCGACTAAAAAATTCAGGGTTATTCAAGGCGTTGTGCAAAGAGATGGTTAGCCAACCGAAGATCACTGGTTATCTCGTAGAAAAACGTTGTCTCGCCTGTTTGAATGGGTTTGAATGAGAACGGCTTCAGTCTTTCAATGCAAGGTAAAGGAATAACAATCTTCGATTAAAACGGCAAAATCATGACTATCAAGAGAAAAATCAAATTTTGGGCAGAATCGCTCAAAAAGCGCAACCTGGACAGCTTTCCAAATTGAGGAAGCTTTCAATCAGAAATAACATTGAAGTTATCATCCGAAATTTTCCAAGAATTATGACAAACTCAACGCTTTTCGTTGGTAATTTTTTTCCTTGGTGTAAACTTAAGCTAACAGGTGCCACGTGTCTAGTGAAGTCATTTACAATTACAATTACAATGTTTTGCCGCAGGATTTGTTGAACCACTTCCAGCAAAACTCCACGATTAATATCATAAATCATAAAAAGATCGAAGACTTTAAATGCGTGGAACAGCCTATTTTTATGTCAAAGAAACCAGAATCATTCACATCGCAAGAATATGAATGCTTAATAGATATGACATCGGATTCAAAGCTTCAGGGAAAATTCGTATCCAAAAAGTCGTTGAAGGAGTATTGGTGTCAATTGAAAAATAAATTTTGAATTTTGTCCGATAAAATTTTGAATTTGGTCCGATAATCTATGTGAGTCTGGATCTTCCACATATATCGCAACGAAGACAAAATACCGATCCCGAGTAACGCGGAACCAGACATCAAGCTACAACTGACACAAATTTAATCAAACTTTCAGCTCGAAAAATCGAAAAAAGCGTATTTGTTCTATTGAAATCATTAATTTTTAATGACACATATTTTGTCAATAAAAACAAGAAAATTCAAAGCGTAGTCATTCATTACTGATTTTATTGACTACGATGACAAGACACATCTTATTTAAACGATAAATACTATCAAGTTTTCAAAACTCGGGTTTTTCATTCTTTCAAAAATGTAGGTGCTCCGCCAAAATTTTTGGTTTTAAAAAGTGCTCCGCCGAGCAAATGATCTGAAAACCCCTGAGCTACTGAATGATTTCACTTAGTGTCCAAAAAAGCTGAAGTTGGAAGCTATACGTTGCATATGTATAAGGATTTTTTTTTAATTTTTTAAGATCATGACCATACGAAATGTGAACAAGGGTTGTTAAAACCGTACTTTCAATCAATGAATCATCAATATTGTTTGAGTCATAACAAAAAAAAGTTTTGAAAAGAGGATTACAAAGTTGACGTAATTAGGCACATTTTTGCCGTTTTAGATTTTAAAAATACGAAACACAGAATTTTTGACGAATTTTCAAAGGTAGCTGTTTTTTTAGCCTTTCGTCAATTTTCAATTTCTCAGATTTTTTAAGACTTAAATTCAACTTTGCACTGACGCGAGATTTCTGTAATATGTTTATATTCACCAAAAAGCTAATTTCATACCGATTCCAGTGGTGTAATTACATTAACGCTGCGATACTTTACAAAAAAAATGATAAATAAAAATGTGACATACTTCAAGAGTCAGCGCAAACTTCCGCTAGCAGCTGCTTGTTACTTCCGAAATGGGTTCGGACTGGATTGCAAAAACGACCAAATCACAAGGTGGTTCGGTTCGTACCAGTTGAGTATTTTTCCTTTAATCATTGCCTACCCTCATTTTTATCTGTGCAAAAATGTACCAAATTATGAAAACTGTTCAATCCTCTATTCAAAATTTATCTGGTATGACTGAAACAAATTTGACGGTTCACTGATTGCAAAGTATGGTTTTTAAAGCACTCTTTTACATTTTTTGTGGTCATGATCTTAAAAAATTTCCAAAAAAAAATATTTATTTGCAACGTATAGCTTTTAACTTCAGCTTTCGGTAGACACTACGTGAAACTTATTTTGTACATTCCGTAGCAGATCTAGGTGAATGTCTGAAAAATAAATTTTGTAAGGTACGGTTGAGGAACACGAGAGTATAGCGAGGAGTGTCAAATTGACACTCAAGGTCTGATTAGGGAGTTTTTTTCCTGGGCTTTCAGGGTGCGTCCATAAAAAAGTAATGATACTCAAGAACGGATTAGGGTTAAAGATAGATTTAGGAATTCGAATAATAATATTGAACATGTCGTGTAATTTTTCTGATAAGGCTATGATCATTTAGTATCCGGGCAGTTACAAACGATTGTATTTTAAAAAACTATTCATTTGATCGAAAAACTTTCTATGGAGGAAATGAAGGTGTTAATATGACGTTTAATATAAAAATATAAAAATATATATTTATCAATGATTTCAAGAAATACTCTAACTTTTTCATAAAATCTCTTTTTTATCTTTGCACACTTTTTTCAGTCATGTATTGATCCATTATTTCTACCACAGAAGCAAAACCTTTGCAAAATCATGATGTTTTACACAAACTCACCTGGAAAAAGCAATTGGAATCTGGTTGGAACCTTTTCATTAGTAGGCATCTCGAAGAATTTGATCTCTTAAATCCGGTTTTAACATAAATTTCTTCGTCCATCAGGACACATCTGTCACATTGTGTAAAAACCGGTTGCACATGTTGCAATCTAAGGAACTGTACACTATTAGTTATTTACTAGGTGTCTACTAGTCGGAAAACACTTTTTGACTGACGGAAGTGGATTAATTGCATTATTTAAGGGGCCTGCATTCTGTTATCCCCAATAACCATAGACTTTTTACCATATTTAAGATCAAGGGTTCCATTCCAATGCTTGATTTGAACTTCGTGTGGATTCTAGAGTGGCACCTTATACTTCTTAACGATTCGGTTCAAAAAAGAATCAGGAAAAAATCAACAGTTTATGAGTTTTCAAGTAAAAAATTAAGAGTTTCTGAGGCGCAAAATGCGCAAAAGGCGCAAATTTGTGCAAACATATTTTACCATGTCTTTTTGCATCGTAAATATCTCAAACAAGCATTAACTTAAAAATCTAACAAAAATAGGCAAGATACTCCTTTTCATAACCAACACAACGCTGCTAAAGTTTTACATATCCGAGCTCTTATAACGTAGCTATTACCGAAATAAAGTGCCCGGATACTAAATGATCATAGCCTTAATCAACAAAAGGAAAACATCTACCGAAGATTTGGGTGCATGATAAATATTTTATTTAATAATGCCAATTTTTGATGAACATATATGCACGTAGACATTACCAATGATATGATTGGAAAAGCACAACTGGCATAAAGGCTCGAGCTCCCAAGCAAAAGATGCATGATCCCTACATTCAAGCGAAACAAGAAAAAAATGTTATGAGATTTTCATCCTATTGGATAATTCATCAAAAAAAAAAAATAGTAAGATTCGAAAGTTCAAAAAACAGCATTTACCTACCAAAGTGGAGGCAATATACATGCATAAATTTCATTTCTTCCTTAAGCGACGAAAACTTCACCAATAGTGCGTTATCCGACACCCTATTCGTACCTATCAGAAGAATGCAAAAACGGGGGACTGAAATGAAGGGAGAAAATTCGTCAATGATCACACAAATTATGCAGCCAATATGGTTGAATTTGTGATAATTTGTGGCAATTTGTTAGAGAAAATAAGAAGGTTTGAGTTCAAATGAGAGAAACCAATGCTCAGAGAGAGTGAAAATGTGCTAATTGTTGCAAATTGTTGCAATTTGTGAAGCAGTTGTGGAATTTTGATCATTACCACTCCTAATGCAGAGAGTTTTCTCTTGATTTCAATCCCTTGTGCAAGAGAGCGCAAGATTTTTCTCTCGTAGCCTTGAAATCGTTGCCTGTAACAATCTTTCCTAATTCTCTCATTGCCCAAGTAACCAAAAGTCGCATAGATACTTAATCTTGTGCATTAAAAGTTCACATTTGGCTGAGTAAAAGGTCCTCGAGAGAATTGTATATAAGTGCTTGAATCGGACTTCTGAACGAACATAAAAAGTCTAAAAAAGTAGCGTAGAACATTTTTGTGCGTTCCAAGTACCTTTAAAAATCTAGGATTCAATTGGGACCATCGTGCTTCGTTACGAACTTCTTACGAATTTTTTGGTTCCATGAAGAGCTTCTTACGAACTTTTCGGTTCCATGCAGAACTTGTTACGAACGTTTTGGTTCCATGAGGAACTTCTAAAGAACTTCAAGTCAAACGTATAAATTATTTACAAAAAATAAAAGAATGGTTTGTTTTACTGTCTCCGTCGGCGATTGAACAAAAATGATGTTAGGAAAAGAATCCAAAATAAGTTTCTTCACCAGCTTTCCACAAATTCTATAGTTTTTGAACAATTAAAATCCATAGTTCAGTTTTTGACCCAAACAAACAAAAAAATCAAATTTTATACATGACAAAAATGGGTGAAGGGAGCAACATAAAACAGTAAAAATAATTTAGGATATGTATATTCATCAGCAATATTCATAACTTATAAATTTAAATTATATTCACAATTTTACTACATTTCAAAGATTTCACGTTTTCCACAACGATTCCGACTCTTCTTATTTTCCTCCTCGATGAAAGCAACTCTCACATCAACCGCAACGACACATACAGCAACTAAAATATTAAATACAACAAACAGCTGTTATCAAAGGGGATCGATGGACACTGTGGAAATGTGGGCTGATTAAATTAATATTTTTCCCAATATGTGATGCGAAAATTTTCTGCCGTGAAAAGCGTACAATTCTGTTTTTGATTTTCTCCTTGGACGAAAAGCTGACACAGTAGAAACAGAGAGGCTCCCCCAGAACCTAGAGTAAGGTCGTCACTAGTTGGCACCGAAGGTAGTTTCTTGCTACCGGAAGCACTTAACCCTTCGTTTCATAAAGTAACAAATCTGCAACAATTATTGTATGGAAAAAGTGAAAAATCGTAATTTATTTTAATTTTTTTTCTTAATGTACACATCATTTCCGACTGTTTACCATTATTTTTAAGGAAAAATAAAAAATCATGAAATGAAGGGTTAAATCATCAATCTCTTCGTGCATTTGTGTTTCCGCTAAGAGCAACCGAAAATAATGCGTCCTTAAATTTTTGTTCCTGATACATTTTGAAGAATTGCGATAGTTTTCTCCCATCAAGAATCTAAAATTTACAAAATTATCGTTAGTGAAGCAATACAAAATTAAACTTCTTCAAAAAATCGTAATTTTTCACTCAATTTGGCCTTCATTTTCTCTTGTTGAAGATTCCGCAGAACTTCATTGTCGGATGTTTCTCAAAAGAACTCGTTGATTCACCACTTGGAGTTTTTTTTTTCTCAATTAGAATTTAAAAGAAAAAGTAAGGCACACATATCACAAAAAAACAAAACTAAACTTTGAAAAACTTACGTTTGTTTTCAAATCGTGCGAGTCTGGTTTGGAAGAAATTGATTGATCATTAATGAATACAAATGTTTACATTTTTTATATTCAGCCTACTTTGAAAAGGTGATAACATGAATCAACTTTAAATTGATGTTTAAAATCACTTCAATATAAACATTGCCCATGGTACAGAGGTAGCGTGTTCAGTTCTCATCACGAAGGTCCAGGTTCAAATCTACAAGCATACACATTGTTAAAGTTAGTATGAAATTAATTTCAAAAGGAGGTATGTAATAGTCCACACAGATTTGAGGACATGGTAGACTCCAAATGAGGTAAAAATACATGAATGCGTTATTTTTTTTTCCTTTCTGTTTTATTGATGGTTTCCTGCAAAGGCTGAATAGCCTTCTACTCATCTTTGATTATACAGTGAGCGAAATAAGAATAGCACCACTATGTGTTTTGCTTGTTAAAATATGAATGTTTGAAAATCATCAAAATTTTCTTCTATAAATTGTTTTGAATTGTTTAACGGATAAATCAAGCATAAGTTTACTTTTTTTGGACGTTGCAATTGGCGTTGAGGACCAAAACTATGGAAAAAGGGTGCGAAATAAGAATAGGACTACTTGTGTTTTTCAACAAAAACAAGATTATTTCTAAAAATTTACCGTGTAGAAGTGAATAATATTGCTTCTACAAATTATTTGAATAGATAACTGGATTTTATGGAGTTTTCTAGAATTCCAAAAATTTTCAATGGTTTTGAAATGGTGTTTTTAAAGTTGCTCTACTAGAACTAAGGAATTTGATATTTGAGCGGTAATTCTTCACCAAACTACTTATTTTTTTCATTAAAATGACGTGAAATGATGAATCAAACATTTTTGGTTTATTTTAAATCGGGAAAAAAACAGGTTGGAATTCATAAACTTAGATTTTTTTTTTCAGTAAACATCACTTTTTCTAGTTTCAAGTCATAGATGGCAGCACTATCTTGCCCTTAAAACCAAATTAAGTCTCATTATTTATTTTTCAGGCTTATTCAGGCTTCATCATTTCGAGGTAGTTTTCCAACACACTTTTGTTGGAGTTCATGCTGCAGACATCTTTTCCGGATTTGCAAAAAAATCACCAGCACAAGAATATACTACCGCCAAAATTCCTGCTCATCTCAACTTCCGATTCAATTTCAAATCATATCAATAATTCTGCTAGTTATCTGATTCATCAAGCTCCATCGAAAAGTACAAAATTATTGTGATTATTTGTCCAAGAAATTCATTTTTATCGGTACTTGATGAAATTTTAATTTTTTGATATTGTGAGCTTATAATTTCCAAGGCGGTCACACGGTACCAAGTACTTATTTCTTGACCAAAATCTTCCAGCACACCTGAATTAATCCCAGATATACAAAAATGGGTATCAATTCGGTTTAATTGCAAGATAGTGCTGCCATCTAAGACTTGAAACTAGAGAAATAGCGTTTGACTATTTAAAAGCATTAGTATTTTTGAATTTGAAGCCTGTTTTTTTATTCGAATTCAGCCTCAAATCGATGTTTCGTCAATTTGCATCATACTAATGAATGATAACGAAGAAATAAAGCAGTTTGATAAAGTATTATAGCTCAAGCATCAAATTCCTAAACGCTAGAGGGGCATTTCTTAAAACCCCCTTTTAATACCTTTGAAAATTTTTGAAAACCTAGAAAACTCCTTAAAATAAAGTTATCTATTCAAATAATTCGTAGAAGCATTATTATTCACTTTTACACGGTAAATTTTTAGAAATAATCTTGTTTTCGTTGAAAAACACAAGTGGTCCTATTCTTATTTCGCACCCTTTTTCCATAGTTTTGGTCCCCAACGCCAATTGCAACGTCCAAAAAAAGTAAACTTATGCTTGATTTATCTGTTAAACAATTCAAAACAATTTATAGAAGAAAATTTTGGTGATTTCAAACATTCATATTTTAACAAGCAAAACACATAGTGGTGCTATTCTTATTTCGCTCACTGTAGAACTTAAAAGTGTGGATAGGAACTTAAATTTTCAGCTGAATAGAATGCTATACAGCGCTCGAGCAGGGCTAAGTAAGCTTTTACGAGACTGTTTTATGGAACTTTTGGTTACTTGGGTGGTCAATGTTACTCAGTTCCCAACTGATTATTAGCCATCTGAATGCACTGCTAGTTGCAGAGAGAACATGAGGATGATTTTCTCACCAGAAGTCCGCGTGGGAGCAAAATCATTTCAAATTGACAAATATGGCCATTTTTATCATATCCGATTAAAACTGACTTCAACCGACATTTTATACGATTTTTTCACTATCCAGTTGGAATTGCGATTCGCAACACCATTGTAAACGACTTAAGTTATCATTTTTTATATGATTTCATGTTTGCTGGGATGAGATGGAAATGAGAAACTAGAAATCGTTTTCTATTGCCGGCCGGTTTACATACACACGCACAGCTCATCTTGAATGGTGATATTTAGCCGTCGATTGCAAACAAAGAATGTTTATTTTTTTCCAATGCCGATTTACATACACACACAGCGCTCGGAACATCAATCGACAACATTCTTGCTGGCTGATTGTTTCCATCCGGCTTTGTCTTGTGATAGGATATGGGATATGTTTTATTTGTTTTCTTTTAGACTTATGCATTGCGGTCACTCTTCCAAAAATCACTCGGAAGAAACGCTCATGATAGGTTTCTAGTTGGAAACATTCAAAGCCGATTGCTGCTGCCTGTTGTTCCCTAGAGAATCGGCAGAGCGACAATGCGAAGTCAATGTAAACAAGATTCAAAAGCGAGAGCGGACTCGCATCTAAGTCGATCTCTCAAGCTCACTACCTGGTGTATCAGAAGTGATTGAGACACTGACTGATACAAGATCCAATTCGAAAATCCACTCACTCACTCACTCAATCAATGCGGCCTTGCATCGGTTCATACTGCCTGCGTACTTTCTGGCAAAGCGGCAGAAACATATGTTCATACGTACTGCCTGCGTGTTTGAATGACTATTTTAATCCTCCTCAACAACAGCAACAACAAAGCAAGATGTATCAGGCAGACAGCATTCGATCATCGATCAGTAAACGAGTGAGTGAGTGAGTGATTGAGCAAGAAAAGTTATTGACTGAAAAAAGAAACTGAAAATCAGGTAGCTCCTCACTCAGTTGAGAATTTCAACTGGAGAAGAAACGTCTCTCTTTCAAATTTTATTTCTTTATTTTTTTTTTAAATATATCTTTATTAGTACCAATTCATCATTACATTTATATTACATTAATACATTAAATTAGGTGTTCAGTTCAATAATGAACTTTCAGAGCCCTATAGTTTAATAATCACTAAAATTTATTTATTCGACTTAAATTTGCTGAGCACAATCAAGCATTTTTATAAAGGAGAACATCCTGTAGTGAAAAAAAAAAATATTTTAAACTAAAAACTAAAGCTATCCTAAAATTAAACTAATTGTAGAGAGAGCGAATCTCTGCGATGGAAGACTGCATCGATTTGCCTCTGAAGTTGGAGATGATTTTGTTGGCCATCTCTTCGATAGATTCAATGCCTGCAATCCGATGAAGATCTTCGGTGCTGTGCCAAGGTGGAAGCCGCAAAATCATTTTCAGAACCTTGTTCTGAATCCTCTGGATGGCTTTCTTCCTCGTCGCGCAGCAGCTAGACCAAATCGGAACTGCATACATTATCGCTGGTCGGAAGACTTGCTTGTAAATAAGCATCTTATTCTTCAGGCAAAGTCGGGATTTTCTGTTGTTGAGAGAATAAAGAGATTTAGTGTATTTATTACATTTAGATTGAATATCTTCAATGTGATTTTTAAAAGAAAGATTCCGATCAAGTGTGAGTCCCAAGTACTTCACGTGATCAGACCATTCTAAAGAAACCCCATTAAAAGTTATGGAATGATTTTCATTAGGTTTTAAAAAATTTGCTCTTGTCTTATGGGGAAATAAAATAAGTTGAGTTTTGGAAGCGTTAGGAGAAATTTTCCACATTTTCAAGTAATTCAAAAAGGAATTTAAATTTTGTTGCAATCTACTGCGTACCACCCGTAAATTTCGACCTTTGGCTGAAAGCAAAGTATCGTCAGCAAATAATCTTCTACCTTTTCTTCTGGGACATCAGGAAGATCAGAAGTAAAAATATTGTATAAAATAGGCCCAAGTATACTACCCTGAGGGACACCAGCTCTAATGGGTATCCTTTCAGAGCATGAATTTTGATAGCTTACTTGCAAAGTTCGGCTAGTCAAATAATTTTGAATAATTTTGGTGAGATATACAGGAAAATCAAATCGAACTAATTTAGCTACTAAACCTTTGTGCCAAACACTGTCAAAAGCTTTTTCAATATCAAGAAGAGCAACACCAGTTGAATAACCCTCAGATTTGCTAGCGTTAATCATATTAGTTACACTCAAAAGTTGATGTGTAGTAGAATGTCCATGACGAAAACCAAATTGTTCATCAGAGAAAATAGAATTCTGATTAATGTGAATCATCATTCTATTCAAAATAACTCTCTCAAATAGTTTACTTAAAGATGGAAGCAAACTAATTGGTCGATAACTTGAAGGCTCTGAAGCACTTTTTCCAGGTTTCAAAATTGGAGTTACTTTGGCATTTTTCCATTTATTGGGAAAATAAGCCAAGTGAAAACATTTGTTGAAGATTTTAACTAAAAAATTTAAAGTGCTTTCAGGCAACTTTTTAATAAGAATATAGAAAATCCCATCTTCCCCCGGGGCTTTCATATTTTTAAATTTTTTGAAAATCAATTTTAGTTCATCAATATTTGTCTCACAAGAACTTTCAAACACAATTTGCTTAGAAAGAATATCATCAAATTCTAGGAAAATTTGAGCATCAATTGGACTTACAACGTTTAAATTAAAATCATGAGCAGACTCAAATTGTTGGGCTAATTTTTGAGCTTTTTCTGAATCAGTTAAAAGAAGTTTATCCCCATCTTTCAAAGTAGGAATTGGCTTCTGGGGCTTTTTTAGAATTTTAGTTAATTTCCAAAATGGCTTTGAGTAGGGTTTTATGTCCTCTACTGCTTTAGCAAAATTTTCATTACGAATGAAATTTAAACGACGTTTGATCTCTTTTTGAAAGTCGCAATAAATTAATTTCAAATAAGGATCCCTAGTTCGTTGAAATTGGCGTCGACGAATGTTTTTCAGTCGTATCAAAAACTGAAGATCATCATCAATTAAAGGTTGATTAAATTTATGTTTAACTTTAGGTATTGAAGCGGCTTTAGCATTGACTATTGCAGTTGTCAAATTTTCTACAGCCAAATCAATATCTTCTATTGAATTCAGTGGAACGTTTACATCTAAATTACGTTCAATAAAATTCATATATCGCTCCCAGTTAGCCTTTTGAAAATTAAAAGTTGATTTTAAAGGGTTTTCAATGGGACTTTGGGATAAAGAAAATGTTACTGGAAGGTGGTCTGAATCGAGGTCCGCATGAGTAACTAATTGACTACAATGCTCGCCTAAATCCGTTAGAACCAAATCAATTGTGGAGGGATTTCTAATTGAAGAAAAACAAGTATGCCCATTAGGATATTCAACAGTTTAATAACCTGCAGAGCAGTCATTAAACAAAATATTCCCATTTGAATTTGATGAAATATTATTCCAAGATCGGTGTTTTGCATTAAAGTCATCAATAATAAAAAATTTAGATTTATTTCTGGTGAGTTTTTGTAGATCTCCCTTCAAATAATTTTTCTGTTCACCGCTACATTGAAAAGGCAAATATGCGGCAACAATTATAATTTTCCCCATGGAAGTTTCTAATTCAATTCCAATTGTTTCTAAGACTTTTGTATTGAAAGAAGGAAGAAGTCTAAATTTGAGACGACTATTGATGACAATAGCTACACCCCCACCTTGTCGATCAAATCGATCATTTCGCAAAATTTTAAAGAAAGCATTGCTTTTCAAGTTATTGTCTGGCTTTAAAAAAGTTTCAGTGATGGCAGCAATATGTATGTTTTGAGTTTTCAAAAATAAAAAGAACTCATCTTGGTTAGCCAGCAAAGATCTAGCGTTCCAATGCATAATATTTAAACATCTATTTGGATCCATGAGGGAATCGTAAAGTCATAATAATTTTGTTAGCATAATTAAAAGAAGTTTGGAAAGCTTCAAACATTGAATTTGCTTTCAACATAAGTTGCATCATTTCCATTAAATTTTGATGCAAAAATTTTAATTTTTCCTCAGTAATCTCACCCAAATCAACAAAATTGTTAGAATCAGAAGAGGAAGGAGAAGAAAAAGTATTTGAATTTCGGGGATTTTCCCAAGCCTTCACATGAACGTTGAGACTTGGTTTTTTCCCATTTTTATTAGTTAAACCTGAAGAGGGCAACCCATTTTCAACCACCTCTGAGAACGATAAACAACGAGTCTGGGGCGCAGAATCAGCACAGGTAACATTAAAATCATTTCGGGTAAGCCCTTATTACCCAGCCGTGATTCCAATGTAGGCCGAGGCTGACTGCGAACAGGCAGGTTGTTTGCCGGTCTGACGTGTGAAGACGAAAAAGAGGAAGGAGGAGAAGAAACTTTTCTGGAAACTTTGGGGTTTTTCCTAGAAGCAACAATTTTTGCCCTAACGGGACAATCTAGAGAATTCGAGGAATGATTACCTGCGCAATTCGCACACTTAAAAAATTCTGTTTTTGGCTTATCACCACCAAAAAGGCATTTAGATTTTTCATAATCGAATGAGCCGCAAAACATGCATCCGGCATTCATTCTACAATTTTTAGTGCCATGACAAAAAGCTTGACAACGACGACATTGCGTAATATTTTGTAAAAAGTTGGTATGGGATTTACGAAAAGGTTCAAATTTTACTCGACAATGAAACATAAGACGAGCCTTTTCCAAAATTTTCACTCGTTTTTGAAAGAAATCGGCCAAAGTTATTGATGAAAAACTGGTTTTTCATGTTTCTGCAAATGTCTCAAAATCCCGTACAAACTTCAGGCTCGTTGAGCGACCCCTAAACGTGATCCGATCTGGCCCAAATTTGGCATGAGATCTTGTACTAGGCCAAGGATCAATGTTAGCCTGCAGCGTATAACTTTTTCAAAAGTCGGGTCATTTGGGGTACTCTAGTCCAGATAGTACCGAATGAAATGAATCCGCCAAATTGTCCTCAAGCGAGACCGATTAAAACTTTTTTGGCCCTTACCAAATCGTTTTTGAGAAAACGTTTTGAGAAACAGATTCTATCGAAAACTTTGCAAAAGATAATAAATAGTGATTAAAATCATCGCAACTGTCTGTGCTAATGACAGTTTGCTCATAAGCAAACTTCGATCAAAGACAAAAAAGAACTATGGAGAACTTAAAAGCGAGATAAAAAAAATAGATTTCCCCTAAATTGTGTTTATACTGTTCATTTCAAATCTTGCTTGGACATGATGGGTCATCCTGTGTTCTATACTTTTCAGTATTCATATTTAAACAAACATTGATTTGAGAATAAGCTTTACATTAAATTTGGACTTCAGTTCAAAAGGAAAAATATTCATCAATATTTCAAAACACTGACAGCTCACTTCACATTTTATTTTGAACGATCATATTTTATTCGAAACCAATGAAAATTTTCCTGTTTTCTTCATGAAACAGATCGAACCTGTGGTCCTGGAAGGACCCCATTGCTGTTTTTTTAGTGTAACTTCAAGCAACTGTACTGAAGTCGTACACAACGTAGCAATTTTATCCAGATAGATTCACAGCTTCAGTAAGTAGGCTTAGAGCTTGGCGAATTTCGCAAAGTCGACTACATATTTCCAATTGTAAAAAGCTGTTTTGATTGTTATAAAGCTAGCTGAAAAAAATTCTTTTTGGAGGCATTAATAAAAAGTTTATAACACTATTTGTTTGTTTTTTGTTTTGTCAAATATAGTGAATAAATCCGGGAAAAATTCGGGCGTTTCTCAATGAAACCCAGGCAACCGGGCCGTGCCAGATTGTTCCCATATTTTGTTTTGAATATCTGGGTAAACCCAGATAAACCGGGAAAACTTGGATAAAACCGAGTAATCTGTCAACCGTATAGTTTAGAATGAATTTTACAGAATAAATGCCAACGAGCATCGTCGAAGGCATTCGCGACTGGCTGATGAGATGTATTGAGGTCGTGGGGGGAAATTTCGAGCTAATTTTGATTTTTTTTTCTTTCGTTTGATAATGTTGCCAAGGTTCCATAGAATGATGCATGTTATTCAGGTGATTTAATTTCAAAGTACCGTAACTTTCTTGTCCCTCTGTATTATTTTGAAACAGCTGAACATATTAAACCGTCAGAAGAAACCCTCCGCAAAATTCCTGAAAACAGCCCTGGGGTTGAACCAGTTCCTATCCGCTTAGGCCAAACAAGTCCTGTCCAAACAAACGAAAATGATGAGTGTCCCACATTTGTCCAATCTGGGACCGACAAACTATCGCAGCCTAGCCCAACTGCTGCTGCTGCTGTTGCAAACTGTAAATGGGAACCGGAAGCTGTATGATGCCGCCCACAATCACCACTATACACACAGCATAAAATAGCGGCCCCAACTCACAACCCTATGGGAATCCGGTCGCGTTCCCCGGATCTGGCTGGACTTCAAATTCCGCTTTTGCTTTTGCTGCTGCAGCAGGCTTCTTCTGCTGCACGTGTTTGCTTTAATGAGCTAAACTTTGTGTGCAAACAAAAATGACACCATCGCTCTCGAAGTCCGTGCGGTTACACATTCGGCGAGGCAGATTCCGGAACAGCGAATTTCCGAATCTACTGTATGTATAGAAGTCGGCACCCAGTTTTAGGCTTTGACACTGTTTCCGGCCACGGCCAATTTTGCCAAATGAGCTCCCGGGATGTTTGCTGAGAAGCAGCAGCAAGACGAAGTTGTTGGGATATTGATTTTTCCCTGAGCCTGCCTTCTTGGCGACGACGGCTGGAGGTTTTAAGATAGCGAGACTTCGAAATCGAGCACCCGGGCTTTTACGGTCGCGAATGTACATAGATTGGACAAATTGCTTGCCCATTAATTTGGAAAGTTTTCAATCCTGACGGAGCAGTCGGATTTTTATTGGTGAGCTCGGCACATTTGAATAAAAATGTTACTTGACGTTTTGATTAAAATTCAAATGCAAATAAGTAAAACTGCCAACTTTGGAAATTTAAATCATTGGAAGTAGGTTTGAAAAAATGAAAGGAAGTCTAAATCTCTTTGATGAATTATTAGCTTTTGAACTTAAGATCCACAATCTGAATCCTTGATCCACAATCTATTTAAAGCTAAATGTTTAATAAATCGTTTCTGAGATCTGGTCATGATATCGCTATATGAAATCTGAATCTGAAATCTGAACCTAAATTCTGAATGAGAAATTTAAATCTGTAATCTGAAAAATGAGTCCAAAATCTGAATCTGAAATCTGAAGTCTCAATCTGAAATTTGAAACTGCAATCTGAATCTGAAATCTGAATCAGATATTTGAAGGAAATCTGAATCTAATTTGACGAAATCTGAATCTCTGATTCTGAAATGAATTTGAACTTTGAATTTGATTCTAAACTTGAATCTGGAATCTGAATATGAAATCTGAACCTGAATATGAAATCGGATGTCTGAAATCTCGAAACTGAAATCTTAATATGAATCTTGATAACAAGTTTGATTATTTTCTAATATTGTCCGCAGTCCATATTTATTTTTTTAATAAAAGATTTTTAGATTTACATATTAATTTTTTTTTTGTGAAAAAAAATCGCAAATCAATACCTCATTTTTGCTTAAAACAAGACTGCAAGCCGAAAAAACTCTCCGGAAAAAAATAAACCATTTTTTTTTTTCAAATATCCATAACTTTTTCACCTTTGACATTATCACATTACGGACTGCGAAGAAATCTAAGCGTGCAAATACCAAGATTCCGCATTTTATATCTCAGAAACAACTGGAGTCAAATTGACCAATATATTAGTTTTGAGTAATATATTTTGTTGTGCTAAATTTTGTAGGACATTTCATTATCAATAACAATAACAATAAACAACAATAACAATAACAGTAAACAATAACCAAATAAAGTCAATTTTTGGAATTTGGTTCAAATATTTCATGATATTTTAAGCTTTAAAATTTACCAAAATACCTTGTCCTAGTTATAGCGAGAATAGTATGACTAGTATGACATAAAAATGCATGGACTTTCACCAATTCAAACATCTCAAAGTAAAGTTTTTCAGCAAAATTCCTCGGAAGGTATTGAAAAAGCAGATTTACAAAAGTCAGAATAGAGGTACATTTTTTTTGTTTTTTAAGCATAAAAAATCTTTGACGCTGAATAACGGCTTATGACTCATAACAAAATGATTTTTTTTTAATTTGATTTTTTAAATTACGATAAAAAAAATCGGAACTATCATCACGGGTCAGAACACTTCTTCTTATTTGCGATTAAAAAATACTTGGAGAAAACATCTTCATTACAAAGCTTTTGGAAATATTTATAGTGTAGCCGAGAGCATTTATGATTATTACACTATTAGTTTTTTATTTAATTACAATATTTTATTCGAATCCTGGGATCTAGGAATTTTCAAAAAAAAATTAAAAGTCGTAATATCTTTTCAATTTCTGTTTCGCGCTATGTTTGGATTTTTTTTAAATAATCCATTCTACAGGGTGACAAAAAAGTCCGGTCACACAGCAAAATCTCAATATTTCAAAGAAAAAGAAGAAAATCTGAATTTGGCTTTCATAGCTTCATTCAGTAACTCATAAAGATACTTCACAGACGATTTTTCGGAATTACACCACCTTTCTCTGATCGAACCAGCTTCAGACGTCTCGGAAAGTTGTCGCAAGCGGCGCGCAACTCCATCGGCATCTCGTCCCAGATTTTCGTGATAACTCGCTTGAATTGCTCCAAGTTTGTTATTTTATACTCGTTCAGCTTCGACATCATGTAGCCCCACACGAAATAATCCAGAGGATTCAGATCCAGAGACGACGGAGGCCATTCATCCTTCGAAATGAAAACGAACAGCTTCTCGTCCGAAAAAATAATCTCGTCATCTGCGCGCCAAACCGAGCAGCGATAACAGCTGCCCTTAACTCTGCCATGGCTCACAACTCAATGTAAACAAACTGCACAAAAACGAAACTCTGCCACTTTGGGCAGCAGAGTTAGCCCTTTCATTTGACATATAGATGGCACCAGAGAGATGCAACGTGTAGGCTACAGGCGACCCCAAAAGAGTGTGACCGGACTTTTTTGTCACCCTGTAAAAACTTGGGATTCGATATTTTTTAGATAAATTAAAAAAGATATGAACCAGCTGAATGCTGAAAACCTCTTTAATACCATTTAAAAAATAGAAAAATTAAAACGTGTTTTTTTACACAAAACTTCCAGAAAAATTGTTTAAAAACAATCGATGTATTTTTTCGTGAATTTTGCGTTGGCTAAGGCAATGTCCCATTTTTAATATAGAAAATTTTTCAAACACGTAATTTATTTTCGTTTGTACCTTTCATAAATGATTGAAAATGTTCAGCTATTATATTATATTATATTACCGAGAACATTTCTTCTCAAGACATTAAACCTCTATGAGTTGATTTGAAGAAATTACAAGGTTTTGCCCAGCACAAAGCAGTTTCTGCCCCACTGTGCGGCAGGCGCGGTCCTAGAGTTTGCTCTTGGGGGAGGGGGGCTGGTAAGATTTTCCATATTTTCTAAAATCAGTCAATAAAAAGAAACTTGAATATATGATGAGAAAAACGATCATTTTGAGAAAAAGAAAAGGTGGGGAGGGGGGGGATACTCGATTTTTTGCTCATAATTCTAAAATAATTAATGCACTCTGATCCTCCTATTGCTCTTCTATTTCGTTGAACCAAATCAAAAGTTTGTTCAATAATATTTAAATTACAGATAAATAGCTAATATATTAAACTAATTTTCTCATATACTTATTTCTATATCCTTTTATACAACTTCAATTAGCGAATCTTTGCGAGAAACTTTTGCAACAAAAAGATGAATTTTGTTATTTGGGATCATCTGGGAGTTTAGAAATTTTTCAGAAAAGATCAGAAGTTGTAGCGCGAATGCAAAATCCAAGACCATATGCTTGTGTTAACTTAGGCAGGAGGGATTACTAGTGACAATTTTTCCAAAATAAAAGATGCCTCTGCAATCCATTGCGTGGCTCAAATGTCTGAAATGCATAGAAGTTGGCCTACAAATTAAAACTCAACACTAACTTAACCAAAGTTATTTGGTGAAATTCGGTCCAAAAAATTGTAAGCTATCGATGTTTCAGTTTGGAGGACCGATTGTTATTTCAATATTGGGACTTTAAGTGATAAATAACTATTTTTCTTGGAAAAACGCTCGCACGGAGTGGAAAATTTTGAAAAATTTTATGTACGTCCACTATAAAAAATTCTAAGTATTTAAGAAAATTTGAGCATTCTCGTGTATTTTGTAACGGTTTTTGGGTTTCCCAAGGCGATTTTCCTGGATTTTGCTCGAGCCCAAAGAACCGGCTTCTGTATTGAGCGATATATCAAAAACCACTTGACAGATTGTCACCAAATATTGAACACGATCTCTTCACATTACTTGGTAGCTTTACTGAAAATTTTATCAATTTCCATTCATACATTCAAAAGTTACTCACAAATCAAAATGTTGCTTTTTTTTCGAATACACCCTCTCGAAATCGTAATAAAAATGTGATGGTTAATTCCTTCAAAATCAATATTACGAATGTATGTATGTATGTATGTAGATAATCCACCATGGGTGCACGGATTCACCGCAGTTTCGCCAGATTATAAGTTCGGCCAATCTTCGATGCAAATTAGCACATACCCGACACCATGGCTTCGTGTGAATTGTCATGTAATGAATGTATTTCGTGTATGTGTGTGTCTTATTTGTAGAACGAGCAAACAGTTTCGCAACCGTATAAAATTCATAACATTCTCAGTGTTATGAATCTACGACAGGTATTCCGCATGCGTGTAGATACCTGCCCAGCTGGCAACTGGTTGGTCGTTCTGATAAATATATTTAAAGGCATATGTGGGCATATAGTTGGTTAATAAAGCAATCTTACCTTCTTACCAATCTTACCTCATGTCACTTAAAATTTACCTGTAGCTGTATTTTTTACCGACCAAATTAAATATGAAAACAATATTTATTTCGACCAACTTGACTTGAGATCCGACCAGTACCCCCAGCAATCCAACTGCTTAGCGCTTTTACTTCCATTTGTTGCATTAACACTCCGCTCTAGCTCCAAGGTTAGCACCAACGGCAACCAATTCATTCTTTTCCTACAAACACACCTCCTACGTTCACCCCCCCCCCCCCTGCTTCCCCTCCAAAAAAAATTTTCCCCCGCTTTGATTTTTTTTTCTTATTGCGTGACGCTTGAAACTATATGGATATAATGCACATTTTAACCTCATTAACGCTTTGATCTGCTATACTAATTATTTCAAAAGGTTTGTCAAATAAAATTTCGCGCCAAGCCAAAAAATCTGATGACTCCAATTCCATGCATTCAGATCATAAAACCACCACTATTCAATTTTCAAACGCCATTAAAGGACCTTTTCATTGCATATGAGCTTTTAGCCGCTTTTAACTTCCAAATTGCATATTCACTTTTATAGCCGCCGATCCATGCCACTACACAATAGGCTTTGCTTTTCTGTTAACGCGGCTGGACGCGAAGAAGGTTTTTTGCCTTTCCCAGTAACTGCACGCGTTTCTCTCTTCGCCCTCCTTCTCTCATTTACCATGCATTCCCATTCTATCACCCACATTGCCTCGCAATTGATTTCGCCTAATCAACAATTTTCAGTCCATATAAAACAAGATGGTGCCCTTGCTTTTTCTGCTTGCTTTTCCACCTCAACAAACAACCAAACAATTGTGGTCATTCTTCACTTGTTTTTATTATATTAAAACGTGGATTCAATAAAAAACGAATATCCGTAGAAAAAAATTGACGAACGAGTTTCTTCGATATAGAAAAATGCACACATTTTCACGACGACGCGTTGCGTTTAAGATTATTTGCAACAATTTATAAGCTATGGAGAAGCTATTCAAAGCTTTCATTCACGGAAGTATTCTTCTGCCTTAACACTATTCATGCTTCACATTTTTCGGACTCCTTTTATTAAAATAAGTAATTTTTCCCGAATCAGCAACATTTTTCCGGGAGCACACAAACCATCGAACCGGACGGAGCAAAGCCACGAACGCAACTCTTCAAAATCAATATTACGAATGCGTGATTTAATTTTTTTTTTGGGTTTTTAATCCCTAGGTCGAAATTTAACGGTAATAACTGACTGTTTAAACAAAAAGTTACTTTTTCCATTTAAATATTACCCTACAAACTCCGATTTTCATTTGCTAAACCCTATGTCAAATTCTAGAGCATTGGCATCTACCAAAGCCAACATAATTTATAGTTATTCAATGATTCAAAAAATATCAAAAGGCGTTTAAATTTAAAATTCAAGCTAGCTTTCCTTTTTATTCATAATAAGTAGAATATTGGCACAAACAGCTGGAAGATAATCCATGAGTGAAAATGTCCCAAAATGTTATAAAGGTAAATCAATTTGGTATGACGAGACATGACAACAAAAAATATGGAAAAGAAGCATTTGTCACAACACGTCATGTTATTCTAGATGCTGTGAAATAAGCTTTTTACAATAAAGAGCTGTTTTCCTAATTTTTTTTTTTTGATTTTTCTTTTAAAAAAACTTGTATTAAACACGGGAAAATCGTTATTTTCTAACTGAGAAAACCATAAAAATCTTTGGAATTTCAAAACCTACAGACCGCTAGACTCCTTGATATGAGTATCTCTAATTTACTTTTTTGAATATGCTGATTTCAGCTACGGAAAGCTGTCGCCTTTTTCAATCACCCCGTTATCATTCACCATTTATCGTAAAATGGTACGTTTCCTACTTTCAAGGGAGGACATTCAACAACGGCCTCCAAATAACTAAGCCGAGATTCTTCCACAAGAGCCGATTTTCCGATTTTTTAATGAAGATCGCAAAATTGTGTTTCTGGTTTTATACCCTAGGTAATGAACACAACATGGTGGCACACTTCACTTAAATCGTGTTGTATCCCTATCAACCGGGACTCATACACATCCTGACCGAATTTCCCAGTACGTTGTCCTCGTCGTCTCGTTACTTCTCGGAATAGCTTTCGCTTCCAATCGCATACGTGTCCGGCGATAAAATGACCTAAACGCCTGACAATCCTGGACCTGGGAAGTAGGTACCTACTTCAAAAGTGCTCCCGCAGCTCGTAAACAAATTCGATTTTCAAGCCCCCTCCTAACATTCGAGAGCAAGTGGAGGGATCACAAAAGTCAATCCACTTTTCCGACGGGGTGGGGAGTCAGTTTTGCCATTTCGCGGACAGAATGTGGACAGCAGGCGTACAGAGCGAATTCATTCACTTTTTCGGGACCACGCACGCACGTTATGTTTCGGTGAAACCGCGTGACCATCCCGGAAACTGCCGAATGAAGAGGAGAGGATATCAACAACAACAAAAAAAGCTTTCATAAAAAGCGATACTTTATTGCGTTCCTCGTTTGAGGTCACGCTCTTGGGGAAGTTTGTCGTTGTTGAGCGTGAAAAAACTTCCATCCTGCAGGACTGCATTTTGGTACGTTGAATATCATCGGGAAGTCAAGTCTTCGCTCACATATGTGTGCTGTGAAAAATTACTGTTTTACTGTTCTTCCCAGAAGGAAGAACGTTATTCAGTCTGAATCACTTGTATCTTCTGTTTCAGTTACCTCGGTTCAATAACAATTCTGGAAGCAAAGTTTGTGTTATTCTTCTTTCAAGTCAGTCGAAGTTGATTGAAATTTTGTAAAAAAGAGGTACCAGATTTTGACTTGTATGACTAATATAATATAATATATTATGAGAAGTCAGTCACCAATAGGAGGATAGCTTTAAGGATGTTTCGGCCATTTTTTCCCACTGTCGTCCCTTTCCGGGCAGGTTCAATTCCTGTTTCTCGCAAGTAAGCCGGTGATAAGCCGAGTGGTATTTTGTGGTTTGTCTGGCATCGGGTCGTATTTTTTCTACCTACACATTTGAACACGTATACACAAACACACTCCCACGCCTACAAAATAGTCGATGCCATTTTCCATTTGTCTGGGATCTCATCTGTGTGTCACACACGTTGCTAGTATATGGGACACCGAAATCGTTCGGACTGTAATTTATGATTGCCCCTCGATTCTTGCCCTCCTCCTCCCCCCACCCAGCATGGTTGCTTGCTGCTTCAATGAACATAGCCCAGCAGCTTTCCAGGCCGGTTCCTGATAGAGCTACCAAATAACTCAAATAT